>NC_091208.1:2885626-3185626 GCF_040958095.1 Procambarus clarkii
TAACCTCAACAAGGCCCTGAACATCAACACCAGCCTCCACACCCTCAGCTACAACATAACCATAACCAGGCACTGCATCACCAACCTCAACAAGGCCCTGAACAACATCAACACCAGCCTCCACACCCTCAGCCACAACATAACCATAACCAGGCACTGCATCACCAACCTCAACAAGGCCCTGAACATCAACACCAGCCTCCACACCCTCAACCACAACATAACCATAACCAGGCACTGCATCACCAACCTCAACAAGGCCCTGAACAACATCAACACCAGCCTCCACACCCTCAGCCACAACATAATCATAACCAGGCACTGCATCACCAACCTCAACAAGGCCCTGAACAACATCAACACCAGCCTCCACACCCTCAGCCACAACAGAACCATAACCAGGCACTGCATCACCAACCTCAACAAGGCCCTGAACATCAACACCAGCCTCCACACCCTCAGCCACAACATAACCATAACCAGGCACTGCATCACCAACCTCAACAAGGCCCTGAACAACATCAACACCAGCCTCCACACCCTCAGCCACAACATAATCATAACCAGGCACTGCATCACCAACCTCAACAAGGCCCTGAACAACATCAACACCAGCCTCCACACCCTCAGCCACAACATAACCATAACCAGGCACTGCATCACCAACCTCAACAAGGAGCTGAACAACATCAACACCAGCCTCCACACCCTCAGCCACAACATAACCATAACCAGGCACTGCATCACCAACCTCAACAAGGCCCTGAACATCAACACCAGCCTCCACACCCTCAACCACAACATAACCATAACCAGGCACTGCATCACCAACCTCAACAAGGCCCTGAACAACATCAACACCAGCCTCCACACCCTCAGCCACAACATAATCATAACCAGGCACTGCATCACCAACCTCAACAAGGCCCTGAACAACATCAACACCAGCCTCCACACCCTCAGCCACAACATAACCATAACCAGGCACTGCATCACCAACCTCAACAAGGAGCTGAACAACATCAACACCAGCTTCCACACCCTCAGCCACAACATAACCATAACCAGGCACTGCATCACCAACCTCAACAAGGCCCTGAACATCAACACCAGCCTCCACACCCTCAGCTACAACATAACCATAACCAGGCACTGCATCACCAACCTCAACAAGGCCCTGAACATCAACACCAGCCTCCACACCCTCAGCCACAACATAACCATAACCAGGCACTGCATCACCAACCTCAACAAGGCCCTGAACAACATCAACACCAGCCTCCACACCCTCAGCCACAACATAACCAGGCACTGCATCCAATTACAGGATAAGGGTCAAGGAATGGGCGGGGGGTTGGAGGGTGAGGAAGGAATGGTGCCTCAGTAGCTAAGTGATCCTTGCTCACTCACGACTATGACAGTGGCCTAAAAATACGGTACACAAACGGTATATTATTAAGGTATTCGAAGTATCAACAAAAATATCTTTTGGAATGAAACATAAGAACAGTTTGAAAATAAAATTTACCATTAAAGCAGCATAGAAAATGACGACCAGCCGACCCTATGAGTGTGGGAGGAAGCGCAGGATATTAATATTTATTACTTCTTGAATACAATTATTTCTTATTTTACAAGTATCACTATATTACAATTTACTTACCAATATATAATGACAAAAAGTTTTAAATCTTGATTTTTTTTTATTTATTAAATTTTAAAAATTTTATAACAAAACTTAAGTCTTGCAATTGAAAAAAATTATTGATGATATAAATTGAACCTTTAAATTTATAGTATCACAATAACTCCACTCCGGGTTCACCATAGCCCGTGCTTCTTGGAACTTTGTTCCTGGTAGCAAATCTTTAACAACAATAATAGTAACAAACTGTTGTAAATTTGTGTTAATTCTTCAATTATACCATATTTTTTTAGTGTACATTATACACATTAAACTTTACAGTCGGCAGTGAGCAGGGGTCACTTCGATACTGTGTACTACAGTGGTTGTCACTGTTGTTAGACAGTAGGGGGACACTTCGCTACTGTGTACCGTGTTCTGAGGCCAGTTGTTGACACAGAAACTCACCTTTCAACAGGTGTTTCTTGTTGTTAGTGTTTTGGTCACGCTGGTGTTTCTTGTTGTTGGTGTTTTGGTCACGCTGGTGTTTCTTGTTGTTGGTGTTTTGGTCACACTGGTGTTTTTGTTGTTGGTGTTTTGGTCACGCTGGTGTTTCTTGTTGTTGGTGTTTTGGTCACGCTAATGTTTCTTGTTGTTGGTGTTTTGGTCACACTGGTGTTTCTTGTTGTTGGTGTTTTGGTCACGCTGGTGTTTCTTGTTGTTGGTGTTTTGGTCACGCTGGTGTTTCTTGTTGTTGGTGTTTTGGTCACGCTAATGTTTCTTGTTGTTGGTGTTTTGGTCACGCTGGTGTTTCTTGTTGTTGGTGTTTTGGTCACGCTGGTGTTTCTTGTTGTTAGTGTTTTGGTCAGGTGGCCACAGAGCACTAAGCTTTGAGCCAGCAGGTGGCATCAGAGCAGTAAGCCTAGAGCCAACAGGTGGCCACAAAGCAGTAAGCTTAGAGCCAGCAGGTGGCCACAAAGCAGTAAGCCTAGAGCCAGCAGGTGGCAACAGAGCAGTAAGCCTAGAGCCAGCAGGTGGCAACAGAGCAGTGAGCCTAGAGCCAACAGGTGGCAACAGAGCAGTAAGCCTAGAGCCAGCAGGTGGCAACAGAGCAGTAAGCCTAGAGCCAGCAGGTGGCCACAAAGCAGTAAGCCTAGAGCCAGCAGGTGGCAACAGAGCAGTGAGCCTAGAGCCAACAGGTGGCCACACGGGGAGAGAACAGCCCAGAACCTCAATGCTATTCAATACAATGCAATAATATACAGGATAAGATACCCATTAGGGCGAGCCTTGAAGTGGGGACAGCTGAAGAGAAGTCGGTGAGAGGAAGTGCTGAAGTTGTAGAGAAATGAGCCAGGCCTCGACCCAGCTGCTGTCTTGAGTCGATGCTGAAACAGCCCCACAACTGGCTAGGCTTTGAGTTTGGCCCAGAATGGGCGGCAGCGGCGGTGCTTCTTCATTCTAGGTGGAGATAGTCTGTCTTCTGGTGGTGTCTTCTTTCTTCTTTCTTGTGTCTTCTTTCTTCTTACTTCATAATTTTCTTCTTCCTTCTCTGTTGTCTTAGCTGTTTGCTGTGAGCATGTAGGTCCTGTAGGTCAGGACGGAGGAGGTTTGGTAGAAGAGTGGACTCGTCGCACTCAGTTAGGATGGCAATTGCAGGAACGCGGCTCCCATTTTTCTGTTCTGGATACTGCTCTCGAAGTTCTTTATATTGCTGGTTGTACAGTTTGCTGGTAATTTTTCCAAATTCGGGAGATCCAAAAGCGATTTTGCTTCGTTGCAGAGCCAGGTCTTGCATAGTTGAGATGTTCGATGCCTCTGGTGATTGAGCTTCACCATCAAAAGAGGCAGTAGAATCATCAGCAGATGATAAGCGGAGGTCAGGTGACGAGTAAGTTTTTTCTAGTACTGGAGAAGTTTTCCTTGAGTCAGTTGAGACGTCATACTGAGGAGGTATAGGATTGTCTGGAGAGGCAGCTTGCAGAAGTGGTGCAGTTGTAGCAGGTTGCAGAGGGTGGGAATCATCAAGTAGGAGATCTGTCAGTGCAACTGGAAAAATGGCGATGTCACTGCTGAAGTAGTAGTTGCTGAAGTCCTAGCGGTGGCAGTGGCTGAAGCTGTATTCGTGAAGAGTTCCTCAGGGACATTAAATGTTGGAAGGTCATTGCAAGCATATTGGATGCTTAGAATTCGAACGAATTCCTTGCAGTTCGTGCCTGCCATCTTTCCAGCCAGGCGAATGTGTCTACAGATAGTACCAAGATGAATGTTGGGGATATCAACTGGTGTGGTGAAGGCTGGCTTGTCGATTGGCCAGAGAGGGGTTGTGGCTGAGTCGATGATTGGTTTGCGGACTGCAAGCCAGGCCCCCATTGGCTTGCAGGCTGTGCAGAAGCTCCGTCCACACCCAAATTTCAACGTGCTGCTTACACGTTGAAATTTGGTAGTGGACGGCGAGTGGCGTTGGTCTGCCTGGCATCGGACACCTGTATTTGTTAACGTCGTCCGGGGCTCCCAGCGGCGACGACAGGATGTTCGCCATCACAGAGAAGACAGTGAAGATATTTGTTGGTGCAGTTTTTGAAGTGGTGGTGCTCGGCGCACTTGCTGCACCGTTGGTCCTGAGATGTACAGTTCTTTGTGAAGTGCTCATAGCTATAGCTATAGCACTTGTAGCATTGCTGAAGCCAGTAATAGTGTTCTTTGGTGATCGGTCGAGGTGTACTGGCGATTCCAAAGCACCAGAAGCCGTTGTTAGCTGCACAGACAGCTTCCTCAGGCGATGTGAAGGTCACCTTCATGGTGGAGTGTTGGCTGTCGTTTATAGGAATGAACTTGACAGAGACAGCGGTCAAGGAAGTGTTCTGCTCGTTAATGCTGGTGATGACGTTGGTGACAGCTTTTTCATAGAGTAGTTAGCACCGTCCTGGCTGCGAGGTAGGGACGTGGTGGGGTCGAACACACCCTGAAATGCTGCGGCACTGCTAAACAACAGCTGGGGTTCTCCATCGTCGACGACGTCCAGTGGTGCAACAGGGGTTTTAGTGGTGATCAGGTCCAGGATCTCTGACAGGGTTAAGGTCCGGTCCCCTTTGAATTGCACCTTGATCCGGAAGATCATGGTACACAGGCTTAGTATCAAATGCCAGACGGTTGTAAGAGGCCTTCCAACTCTTATCAGTATAATGTACAAGATTTTGGATGAGGTTTGACTTCCTAATGAATAGTGCTCTGAAAATTTAGTGCCATATTACACTGTTGCACTAATATTATGTTAATTACTGAGGTTCTCATTTGACGGAGACTAAGTGTAACAAGAGAACCCTAACATCAACTTATGTAAATGCTGATTTAATGTTTTCCCAAGTATGTTGACAGCTCTTGTTTGATGATGAGAAAATGCAAAAGTTTGTAGAGAATAGAGGGAGAGAAGAAGAGAGGGGGAGGGAAGGAGAAGATGAAGAGAAAAGGGATAATGATTCGGGCTGCTACAGATAAGTGATTTCAGTGAAGCACTCTCTTTACATTTACCTGAAACTTTGTTTCGTGACATTGTAGACATTTTTACAGCGATGTATAAATTTAAACAATGTAACAGTTTTTGGCCCTCGATAATATAATTATTCTTTTTAATTGTTTATGCCTCCAAAATCTAGAAAATGGATATTATTTTTTAGAAACTTGCCTGAGAGAGCTTAGGGAAGATGACTAGGGCAAAGTTCTAAGGCAAGTTTTAAGGCTTTAAGGCAATAATATCCATTTTTCCCCACATTGGAGGCATAACAAATTTGAGAACAATACACACTCAGCTACTCATCCTAACGCTTCCCAACGTCAAGAAACTGTCATAATTAAGTGCCCTTATCCTAACCTACCAGAGGACCCATAACTGAAAACTGGACATTACGTCACTTTAGGCAGCCGCTTCTATTCTCCAGTACGATTACTTTTGGCCTTAGGTAGACTATACGTCAAAATTCGACGTTCTATTACGAGGACGGCCTGACACGCTACCCAGGGGAAATGGCTGTAATGTTACAGTGTATTATGTAATGAGGCTGGTGTCAGGCTCTGTATTTTAATGAATTATTTCCGTTAAACACGAAGGTGGAAAGTAGAACAACTTCACAGTACTCAGTGACACATTTAGGGTCACGTGACCAAGTACTGACAGTGAGAGATGACCAGTGACGTCGTGCACTAAGCAGGAACCTAGTGACGTCATGCACTGAGCTGAATCCACGTAACGTCATGCACTGGGCAGGACCCCAGTGAAGTCATGCACTAAGCAGGACCCCAGTGACGTCATGCACTAAGCAGGACCCCAGTGACGTCATGCACTAAGCAGGACCCCAGAGACTTCATGCACTAAGCAGGACCCTAGTGACGTCATGCACTAAGCAGGACCCCAGTGACGTCATGCACTAAGCTGAATCCAAGTAACGTCATGCACTGGGCAGGACCCCAGTGACGTCATGCACTAAGCAGGACCCCAGTGACGCCATGCACTAAGCAGGACCCCTGTGACGTCATGCACTAAGCAGGACCCCAGTGACGTCATGCACTAAGCAGGAACCCAGTGACGGCATGCACTGAGCTGAATCCAAGTAACGTCATGCACTGGGCAGGACCCCAGTGACGTCATGCACTAAGCAGGACCCCAGTGACGTCATGCACTAAGCAGGACCCCAGTGACGTCATGCACTAAGCTGAATCCAAGTAACGTCATGCACTGGGCAGGACCCCAGTGACGTCATGCACTAAGCAGGACCCCAGTGACGTCATGCACTAAGCAGGACCCCAGTGACGTCATGCACTAAGCTGAATCCAAGTAACGTCATGCACTGGGCAGGAACCCAGTGACGTCATGCACTAAGCAGGACCCCAGTGACGTCATGCACTAAGCAGGACCCTAGTGACGTCATGCACTAAGCTGAATCCAAGTAACATCATGCACTGGGCAGGACCCCAGTGACGTCATGCACTAAGCAGGACCCCCTTATGAATGTGAGGACTCTGACATGCGAATGGATTTAATACTGTGTGCAGTGATCATTGTAAGGCACTATTAAACACCTGCTTTCTGTTTTTTTCTTGAATTCGGTGAATGACATAAATGTGTAAACATCAGTCAGGTGGAGGAGGGGTGATGTATCCATGACAACGGCGTCGCATCTTCCCTTTAACCTGTATTTAAATACTACATAACAAGTGAATGAGAATGAAATGTCCAAAATTTGAACAATGTTGCAGCGTAACAAGTAGGAAGACGTGTTGCAACATCATCATTCTTCTACGCTCTATGACCTACCTTGAGGTTACCTTGAGGTGCTTCCGGGGCTTAGTGTCCCCGCGGCCCGGTCGTCGACCAGGCCTCCTGGTTGCTGGACTGATCAACCAGGCTGTTAGACGCGGCTGCTCGCACCCTGACGTATGAGTCACAGCCTGGTTGATCAGGTATCCTTTGGAGGTGCTTATCCAGTTCTCTCTTGAACACTGTGAGGGGTCTGCCAGTTATGTCCCTTATGTGTAGTGGAAGCGTGTTGAACAGTCTCGGGCCTCTGATGTTGATAGAGTTCTCTCTCAGAGTACCTGTTTCACCTCTGCTTTTCAACGGGGGTATTCTGCACATCCTGCCATGTCTTCTGGTCTCATGTGATGTTATTTCTGTGTGCAGGTTTGGGACCAGCCCCTCAATTATTTTCCACGTGTAAATTATTATGTATCTCTCCCGCCTGCGCTCAAGGGAGTACAGATTTAGGCTCTTTAGTCGGTCCCAGTAATTTAGATGTTTTACTGAGTGGATTCTAGCAGTAAAGGATCTCTGCATGCTCTCCAGGTCAGCAATTTCTCCAGCTTTGAAAGGGGCTGTCATTGTGCAGCAGTACTCCACTCTAGAGAGCACAAGCGTTTTGAAAAGTATCATCATCGGTATAGCATCTCTAGTGTGAAAAGTTCTTGTTATCCAACCTGTCATTTTTCTTGCAGTGTTGACGGCTACTTTATTGTGTTCTTTAATGGTAAGGTGTGCCGACATGAGTACACCCAGATCCTTTACATTGCCTTTTCGTTCTATGTTATGATTTGCCTGAGTTTTGTACGTGGTTTCTGTTTTTATATTTTCAATTTTTCCGTAGCGCATGAGCTTGAACTTATCCTCGTTAAACACCATATTATTTTCTGTAGCCCATAGAAAGACCTGATCTACATCTGATTGGAGGTTTGCCGTGTCCTCTATGTTGCCAACTCTCATGAAAACCCTAGTGTCATCTGCAGAGGATGATACAGTGCTATAGGTTGTGTTCTGGTCTATGTCCGATATGAGGATGAGAAAAAGTACTGGAGCAAGCACAGTACCCTGGGGAACTGAGCTCTTCACGATTGATGGGCTGGATTTTATTCTGTTGACTATTACACATTGGGTTCTGTTAGTCAGGAAATTGTAGATCCATCTGCCTATTTTCCCGGTAATTCCTTTTGAACGCATTTTATGTGCAATAACACCATGGTAACATTTATCAAAAGCTTTTGCGAAATCTGTGTAAATTACATCAGCGTTTTCTTTGTCTTCCATAGCATCTAATGCCATATCATAGTGGTCCAGCAACTGCAACAGGCATGAGCTCCCTGTTCTGAAACCATGTTGTCCGGGGTTATGGAGATGCTGTGATTCCATGTATTTTGTGATCTTACTTCTTAGCACTCTCTCAAAAATTTTTTTGATGTGCGATGTTAGTGCTATCGGTCTGTAATTTTTTGCCTCTGCCTTATTTCCTCCTTTATGGAGTGGTGCTATCTCTGCTGTTTTTAGTATGTCAGGGATAACGCCAGTATCTAGGCTTTGTCTCCACAGAATGTGAAGGGCCTGCGATAGTGGTTTTTTACAGTTCTTGATGAATATGGAGTTCCAAGAATCCGGGCCTGGTGCAGAGTGCATAGGCATACTGTTTATGGCTTCTTCAAAATCTAGTGGGGATAGGGCGACGTCTGATATATGATTTGATGTTGGTATCATATCCATGAAAAATTCATTTGGGTTATCAATCTTTAGTGCATTTAATGGCTCGCTGAAAACAGAGTCGTACTGCTTCCTCAGTAACTAGCTCATTTCTTTGTTGTAATCGGTGAAAGTTCCATCTCCCTTTCGCAGGGGCCCGATACTAGATGTGGTTTTTGATCTTGATTTTGCATAGGAGAAAAAATATTTCGGATTTCTCTCTATTTCACTGATGGCCTTTTGCTCTCTTTGCCTCTCCTGGGTTTTGTATGATTCTTGGAGCTTGAGTTCAATTGTTTCTATTTCTCTACCTAACCTTCTTCGCCGTTCTTGAGATGGGGTGCGACTCTCAAGTTGTTCCGCGATTCGTTTTCTTCGCCTATATAGAGAACGACGTTCCCGTTCCAATCTGCATCTCTTTCTCTTTTTTCTTAAGGGTATGCGGTTTGAACATATTTCCAGTGCTACTGAGCTTATTTTTTCCAGGCACTGGTTCAGGTTTGCGTTTCCTAGCTGTTCTTCCCAGTTTATTTCTGTGAAGTCCTGGTTTATTTGCTCCCAGTTTATCCGTTTATTATTGAAGTTGAATTTGCTGAAATCTCCTCCACCGGGAATCTGGACTGGTTTTGAAGGTCCATTCCCCATGGTTGTCAGAACTTCAATTAAGTTGTGATCTGGGTAACAGGTATTTGTAATCATTATGTTCCCGATCAACTCATCATTATTAGTGAAAATGAGGTCCAGCGTGTTCTCCTTCCTAGTTGGTCCTACTATTTGCTGGTTTAAGGCAAACCTATCGCACATCCGTAGCAGGTCATTTGCATGTGCCTGTTCATTTAGGCTACTTCCTGGTATTCTTTCTGATATTACTGTATTAGCCAGGTGCTTCCATTTCAGGTGCCGTAGGTTGAAGTCCCCAAGCAGGATGATGTTCGGAGCTGGATTTGTGAGGTTTTCCAAGCAGTGCTCTATTTTCATTAGTTGGTCTTTAAACTGCTGAGGGTTTGCCTCCGGTGACTTATATACAAGGACAACAACTACATTTAGGATCTCTATTTTGACTATCAGCACTTCCACCATATCATTTGAGGTGTTTAGCAGCTCAGTACAGATGAGTGTGTCTTTGATGTAGAGGCTGACCCCACCCTGAAGCCGGTGTTTCCTATCACATCTGAAGAGATTGTATTCTGAGATCCATATTTCACCATCAAGGTAGTCCTTTGTGTGAGTTTCCGTTAGGGCTGCAAACACTGCATTTGCCTCATGAAGGAGACCATCTATAAAGTGAACTTTGTTGGATTTGCGTGTTTTTATACCCTGGACGTTGGCAAATATAAATGATGTTATCGTGTTAGTGGAAGTGCTGGATGCTTTACTTGGTGTTAATATCTGAGGCTCTGGTAAGGAGGCCACTGTGTTTGCGTCCTCTCTAGCATTTGACCGAGTTGGTGGTAGAGTCTGGTAATTTTTACCCATTCTTCTCCTCCTCCTCTTGCTAAAAAATTATCCCGGTCGATGGAGTAGTGGCTGTTTTCATAGTGGTAGTCTGTTTTATTCGCCTGGTACCTCTTATATGAAAAGCTGGACATTCAGCATTGAAGCACTCTTTCCTGTCCAAAGAGTTCTTGCAAATTTCTGGGTGAAAGAATTCACAGCTTTTGGTACATTTACCTGTATTGAGGAGGTTTCTGCACTTTCTAGGGTGATCGTATGTACATGTTCCATTTATTCTTCCCGATTCCCCATGCTTACAGGTAGCCCATTTGTAATACCAACAGATTTTGGGGCCATGTTTTGTTTGTTTCCCTTTGCCAGGGACCGCACTCTGCTGTGGCGTCCACGACACTGTACCCTGCTCCGGTTACCTGGTTGATGGGGTTCTGGGAGTTCTTCTACTCCCCAAGCCCGGCCCGAGGCCAGGCTTGACTTGTGAGAGTTTGGTCCACCAGGCTGTTGCTTGGAGCGGCCCGCAGGCCCACATACCCACCACAGCCCGGTTGGTCCGGCACTCCTTGGAGGAATAAATCTAGTTTCCTCTTGAAAATGTCCACGGTTGTTCCGGCAATATTTCTTATGCTTGCTGGGAGGACGTTGAACAACCGCGGACCTCTGATGTTTATACAGTGTTCTCTGATTGTGCCTATGGCACCTCTGCTCTTCACTGGTTCTATTCTACATTTTCTTCCATATCGTTTACTTCAGTACGTTGTTATTTTACTGTGTAGATTTGGTACTTGGCCCTCCAGTATCTTCCAGGTGTATATTATTTGATATCTCTCTCGTCTTCTTCTAGTGAGTACATTTGGAGGGCTTTGAGACGATCCCAATAATTTAGGTGCTTTATTGCGTCTATGCGTGCCGTATATGTTCTCTGTATTCCCTCTATTTCAGCAATCTCTCCTGCTCTGAAGGGGGAATGTGAGTACTGAACAGTACTCAAGACAGGACAACACAAGTGACTTGAAGAGTACAACCATTGTGATGGGATCCCTGGATTTGAAAGTTCTCGTAATCCATCCTATCATTTTTCTGGCTGTCGCAATATTTGCTTGGTTATGCTCCTTAAACGTTAGGTCGTCAGACATTATTATTCCCAAATCCTTTACATGCTGTTTTCCTACTATGGGTACATTTGATTGTGTTTTTGTACTCTGTATTATGTTTAAGGTCCTCATTTTTACCGTACCTGAGTACCTGGAATTTATCACTGTTAAACATCATGTTATTTTCTGATGCCCAGTCGAAAATTTTATTAATATCAGCTTGAAGTGCCTGTGACACCGCGCTCTGCTCTGGGGCCTGTGACACCGCGCTCTGCTCGGGGGTCCCCGACTCCGCGCTCTGCTCAGGCATCCCCGACTCCGCGCCCCGCTCAGGCATCCCCGACTCCGCGCCCTGCTCAGGCATCCCCGACTCCGCGCCTGCTCAGGCGCCGCTGCCACCGAGCTCTGTGCCACATCTGGTTTGTACCTTGGTGTCATGTACAGTTTGTTTGAAGACATTAGAAATTGCTATGCAGGCATTAATTAGTAATTCTCTGTTTTCGGCGGGAGTTTTATCCAGAATTTCCATCAATTTCCAAAAAGTTACATCATCCTTTTTGCAGAGCCAGTACACAGAGTGGTCACTGGGACCCATTTCTCCTTGAATTGTTAGTCATGTTGGCACATTTTTTGTGTATGGCTGCTGAACAGAGTTGGCACTGATAGCTCAGTTGGTAATCTACCTTCATGTTGCATTCTATGCACGTTTTTATCAAAGCCATTTTTGGACACTTCTGTTCAGTGGTGATGGTCTTACAAGGTCTTACAAGGTGGGGTGTTGACTGTTGACGGTTGACCGTGGGTGCTTACCAACTTGAGACAGGCCTGGAGGAGACTGTATGGACGGCCAGTATTGCTACCACGTGTCGCACTCTTAATTTGTTTTTGTCACTTGTTAGATTACATTACTTGCATTTTCCCACTAGTTATCTTACAGCGGAGGCGTCTAGTTTCTGTGTCTGGGCACTAGTTACCTGAGTACGTTACACTATTTGAAAAAAATACACAGAGGGTACTGGGTGGGACTACCTCCAAATGGCCCTTGTTTACATACACACGACGGAATTATTTTGTGTATAATTTGTTCACTTGATACTAAAATATGTTATCTTAATTTTTGTTATAATAGAGACATGTTTTGCATAGAGAGCTTAGCACTATGGGCACTGATTACTTGATGTTTCAATAGCGAGAGATGTGATTTATTGACGACTTGGCAACTATCGCCTAAGGCTTCCTGGCACCACGAGGGCAGGCCTTGACAACACACGAATTTCACGTATTTTTCCTTGAACACAAACGGTCGGATGGTAATCACTATGATATATTGGTTAATATGTTGAGACACACTTTAAAAGTTATCCTGACTGTGTTTAGTTCCTGTATCACTGAAATGTCCCTTGATATATATTGTTTTCCGCGAAGCTCGCACCGCGTGGCCCTTCCCCTCTCACACCCAGAACACACACCTAAGTATTAGTATATGTTGCAACATCATCAATGTTCTTAACTCTGTGAACCAAGTATTAGGATATGTTGCAACATCATCATGCTTCTAAACTCATTTTTTAGTTTAGAATAATATTTCATTATAAATATTGAATTCCGTGAGTCTGGACCCGGAGCTGAGTGCATGGGCATGTGACAATTTCTCTTGCAAAATCTGCCTCGCTCGTGTTGATATCAATTATATTTACATGGGTTTGGATATCACGCATAAAGGACGTTTTTCCAGATCTATCACTTTCATGCTGTAGTGCTTATTGTTATAACCATAACCAGGCACTGCATCACCAACCTCAACAAGGCCCTGAACAACATCAGCCTCCACACCCTCATCCACAACATAACCATAACCAAGCACTGCATCACCAACCTCAACAAGGCCCTGAACAACATCAACACCAGCCTCCATACCCTCAGCCACAACATAACCATAACCAGGCACTGCATCACAAACCTCAACAAGGCCCTGAACAACATCAGCCTCCACACCCTCAGCCACAACATAACCATAACCAGGCACTGCATCACCAACATCAACAAGGCCCTGAACAACATCAACACCTGCCTCCACACCCTCAGCCACAACATAACCATAACCAGACACTGCATCACCAACCTCAACAAGGCCCTGAACAACATCAACACCAGCCTCCACACCCTCAGCCACAACATAACCAGACTCTGCATCACCAACCTCAACAAGGCCCTGAACAACATCATCACCGGCCTCCACACCCTCAGCTACAACATAACTATAACCAGGCACTGCATCACCAACCTCAACAAGGCCCTGAACAACATCAACACCAGCCTCCACACCCTCAGCCACAACATAACCATAACCAGGCACTGCATCACCAACCTCGACAAGGCCCTGAACAACATCAACACCAGCCTCCACATCCTCAGCCACAACATAACCATAACCAGGCACTGCATCACCAACCTCGACAAGGCCCTGAACAACATCAACACCAGCCTCCACACCCTCACCCAAAACACAACCATAACCAGGCACTGTATCCAATTACAGGATAAGGATTTGGGATTGGACAGGGGTATGGGGGTGGGTGGGAAGGAAGGAATGGTGCCCAGCAGCTAAGTGATCCCCACTTACTGACGACTGTGACAGTGGCCTAAGAATACGGTTCACAAAAGGGATATTAATAGGTATTTAAAGTATGAACAAAAAATTTCTGGTGAAATTAAACATCAAAAATTGAGAAAATAAAAATTACCCATTAAATCATTATAGAAAACATGACCAAATGACCATATATGTGCGTGTGTGTTTGTTGGTTTTGGTTGATAGGGAGGGAGGTAGAGAAAGATATTAAAAATTATTACTTCCTAAATATAATGAGTTCGTGACAGGAAATACTTTAATATGAGGATTTAATTACGAATATAAATTTATAAAAAATATATTTATTATTTTTTAAATTTTTTTTTAGACATTTTTAATTTTTAACACAAAACTTTTCTCTCTTTTTATTTTTTAAAATAATATAAATTATATTTAAAGAAACTTATAGCCAATGTTAACGTTCTTAGTAGTATATAAAATTTTGAGTGTACATTTCACATATAAAAGCTTACGGTGGGTAGGGATCATATAGGTACTGTGTATTACGGTGGTCGTCGCAGTTGTTAGTGTATGGGGGGACATTTAGCTACTGTGTACCGTGTTCTGATGCCAATAGTTGTCAAAGAAACTATCCATTCAACAGGTGTTTCTTATTGTTAGTGTTTTGGTCAGGTGGCCACGGAGCAGTATGCCTAGAGCCAGCAGGTGGCCACAGAGCCGTAAGCCTAGAGCCAACAGGTGGCCACAGAGCCGTAAGGCTAGAGCCAACAGATGGCCATAGAGCCATAAGCCTAGAGCCAGCAGGTGGCCACAGAGCCGTTAGGATAGAGCCAACAGTTGGCCACAGTACAGTAAGCCTAGAGTCAGCAGGTGTCCACAGAGCCGTTAGGATAGAGCCAACAGTTGGCCACAGTACAGTAAGCCTAGAGTCAGCAGGTGTCCACAGAGCAGTAAGCCTAGAGCCAGCAGGTGGCCACAGAGCACTAAGCCTAAAGCCAGCAGGTGGTAACAGTCCACTAAACTTAGAGCTAACAGGTTCCCACAACGGGACAGAATAGCTTAATAATACAGTGCCACATTACACTAATATTATATTAAGCGTTTATATCCTTTTAATTAGTTTAAATGTCATACAATTACCAATTTGTGCTCAAAAAGTAAAATAATCAAAAACTCTATAGTTGAATACAGAGCATTGTGAGGCTGTTGGTCAGTTGTTTAGCATTTCACTTATGTGCTGTTGTTGGAGTTAATTGTTAAACAATAAGTCAAACTAACAATCAATCTGAACAAGCTGAAATATTAATATAGTTTGGTCATGTGTTTCACTAATTACTACTTACTTACGGGTTTTGTGGAATATACGTGTACTAACACCTGTCAAACACCTGACACATACACTTGTCATACATTATACACCTGGCACATACACTTGTCATACATTATACACCTGGCACATACACTTGTCATACATTATACACCTGGCACATACACTTGTCATACATTATACACCTGGCACACACACTTGTCATACATTATACACCTGGCACATACACTTGTCATACATTATACACCTGGCACATACACTTGTTATACATTATACACCTGGCACATACACTTGTCATACATTATACACCTGGCACATACACTTGTCATACAATTTACACTTGGCACATACACTTGTCATATATTATACACCTGGCACATACACTTCTCATACATTAAACACATGCGAGTGAATGTATAATGAGTTGCCAGGTTATCGTTCGTAAATATATTACTTGGAATGAATGTATTTGTACTTGTTTAAAGACAGTTATTATAGATAATATCCAAAACAATTAGTATGGTTATAATTTCCAGTACTCAAACCATTTCTGTTTATAAATATATGACGTAAATGATCTTCCAGAGAGAATAAACTCATTCCTCTCAATGTTTACTAATGATGCGACAATGATGAAGAGGCTGAGGTTGGAGGTAACTAGCATAAGGCGTTAAGATGATCTTGATACAATGACTAAATGGTTCAAGGAATGGCTACTTGAGTTCAACTCAAGTAAGTGCAAAGTCATGACACAGGTGTAGAGGTTAGGAGGCCAGACGCAAGATATCAAGTGGCAGAGGATATTCTTGAAGAATCTGGTAGAGAGAAGGATTTAAGGGTTGATATTATACCTATCTGCTGAAGACAGGATATTATCAGCCAGTTTACATAGTCCTTTTTATAACTATGAAGACCATCGAGCATACATAAGCGCAATGGACAGTTAGATAGTAGAATTTCTTACTATTCACTATACAGAGCGCGGAAAAAAATAAAGCTAAAAACCAATCTTATATATTGCTAGGCCTAATATAGTACATATATGTGCTATATCAGGCCTAATATAGTACATATATGTACTATATTAGGCCTGATATAGCACATATATGTACTATATTAGGCCTCAGCGCGTATTAGGCCTTGGAAGGTTAGGATAGGTTAAGTTTTCTTTGCAACTTCAGTAAAAAATAAATCCAGTTTGTCCATACACAATAGTTCCTATTTTCGTCTTTCCAATTGCCTTGTATGTCAATATAAGTACTATGGCGTTCATCGTTACTATTAGTACTAGCGTAAGAGGCGATTGGGCTGGATCACCGGCATATACTATGTTGGCCATCATAAGAACTACCTTTAAAAATTTGTGTAAGATAATATTCAGAACCTCGTATACCACGTACGTCAGACCAATGCTGGAGTATGCAACTCCAACCGCGGAGTTCATATCTAGTCAAACATAATACATTTGTGATAAAGTTCAGTGGTATGCTACCAGACAAAGTCCAGTAACTTAGAGGAATGAGTCTCGAAAAAGGTTATGGGAATAAAACCTCACCTTGCTAGAAAACAAAAATGTTTAGGGAGACATGATTACCATATACAAAATTACCAGGGAGAGTTTGTTAAGGATCAGATTATTGATCAAATGAAATGCCCGTTGTTGTGGAGGCAGACTCCATACACAGTTGCAAATGTAAATATGATAGAACCAACAGGTTCAGGAACCTGGACCCCAGTTTACTGACAGTTGAGAGGCGGGCCCAGAGAACCAGAGCTCAACCTCCACAAGCACAACTAAGTGAGTACAACTAGGTAAGTACACACACACACACACACACACACACACCAGACTCCCAGCTACTGGGGGTCTGGTAGCTAAGCGGATAGCGCACAGGACTCGTAATTCTGTGGCCCGGGTTTGATTCCCGGACCAGTCAGAAACAGATGGGCAAAGTTTATTTCACCCTGATGCCCCTGTTACCTAGCAATAAATAGGTACCTAGGAGTTAGACATCTGTTACGGAGCTGTTTCCTGGGTGTGTGTGTGGGAGAAAAAGAAATAAGAAAAAAAAACATTAGTTAGTAGTTAGTTACAGTTGATTGACAGTTGAGAGGCGGGCCAAAATGCTGAGCTCAACTCCCGCAAGAACAACTAGGTGAATACAACTAGGTGAATACAACTAGGTGAATACAACTAGGTGAATACAACTAGGTGAATACAACTAGGTGAATACAACTAGATGAATACAACTAGGTGAATACAACTAGGTGAATACAACTAGATGAATACAACTAGGAGAATACAACTAGGTGAATACAACTAGATGAATACAACTAGGTGAATACAACTAGGTGAATACAACTAGGTGAATACAACTAGGTGAATTCAACTAGGTGAATATAACTAGGTGAATACAACTAGGTGAAACGGGGGAAGTAAATATGATATAACCAAACAAATACATCTCTCACCACAAACAAATACATCTCTCACCACAAACAAATACATCTCTCACCACAAAGAAATACATCTCCCCCCACAAACAAATACATCTCCCCCCACAAGCAAATACATCTCCCCCCACAAACAAATACATCTCGCCCCACAAACAAATACATCTCCCACCACAAACAAATACATCTCTCACCACAAAGAAATACATCTCCCCCCACAAACAAATACATCTCCCACCACAAACAAATACATCTCCCACCACAAACAAATACATCTCCCCCCACAAACAAATACATCTCGCCCCACAAATACATCTCCCCCCACAAACAAATACATCTCGCCCCACAAACAAATACATCTCCCACCACAAACAAATACATCTCTCACCACAAAGAAATACATCTCGCCCCACAAACAAATACATCTCCCCCCACAAACAAATACATCTCCCCCCACAAACAAATACATCTCCCCCCACAAACAAATACATCTCCCCCCACAAACAAATACATCTCCCACCACAAACAAATACATCTCCCCCCACAAACAAATACATCTCGCCCCACAAATACATCTCCCCCCACAAACAAATACATCTCGCCCCACAAATACATCTCCCACCACAAACAAATACATCTCGCCCCACAAACAAATACATCTCCCCCCACAAACAAATACATCTCCCTCCACAAACAAATACATCTCCCCCCACAAACAAATACATCTCGCACCACATACAAATACATCTCCCCCACAAACAAATACATCTCCCCCCACAAACAAATACATCTCCCCCCACAAACAAATACATCTCCCTCCACAAACAAATACATCTCCCCCCACAAACAAATACATCTCGCACCACATACAAATACATCTCCCTCCACAAACAAATACATCTCCCCCCACAAACAAATACATCTCGCACCACAAACAAATACATCTTCCCCACAAACAAATACATCTCGCACCACAAACAAATACATCTCCCTCCACAAACAAATACATCTCCCCCCACAAACAAATACATCTCGCACCACAAACAAATACATCTCCCACCACAAACAAATACATCTCCCCCCACAAACAAATACATCTCGCACCACAAACAAATACATCTTCCCCACAAACAAATACATCTCCCACCACAAACAAATACATCTCCCACCACAAACAAATACATCTCGCACCACAAACACCGAAATAGGACAAACGTCCAACACAAGTTGAACAAATACAAATATAAAACCATTCAGCAAGGACAACATAATATTTACCCTGTCCCCACTCAAACAAAGAAAAACACCAAATTTAAAAAAAACAAAAAAACGGAAGGGTCGGAGCCCGCCAAAACAAACACAATAATACCAAACCCCACTCCAGGGGTGGGGGGGGGGGCAAATAAAGAACTAACAACATTAACAGCAACAGAAACCATTATAAAACATCATAAAAAATTATAAATCAATATAAACCAATTTTAAACCATTCTAAACCATTATAAAACATTATAAATCACAATAAACCATTATAAAACACAATAAACCATTATAAACCACTACAATCCTCTATAAACCTTTATAAACCATTATAAACTACTATAAACCACTATAAACCATTTTAAACACCAATAAACTATTATAAAACTCTATAAACCATTATAAACCCCAATAAACCATTATAAACCACTATAAACCACTATGAACCACTATAAACCATATTATCCACTATAAACCATATAAACCACTACAAACCATTATATACCACTATAACCCACTATAAACCACTATAAACCACTATAAACCATTATAAACCTCTATAAACTATTATGAACCACTATAACCAATACAATCCACTATAAGCCACTATAAACCACTATAAACCATTATAAACCACAATAAACAATTATAAGCCACTATAAACCAAAATAAACCGCTATAAACCACAATAAACCATTATAAACCACTATAAACCATTATAAACCACTATAAACCATTATAAACCACTATAAACCATTATAAACCACTATAAACCATTATAAACCACAATAAGCCATTATAAACCACTATAAACCATTATAAATCACTATAACTAACTAACTAAACCACGAGAAAAGAGAAGAGAAGGGGAAGAGGGAAGTGAAAGGAGAAGATGAAGATGAAAGGAAAGGGGATAATGATTTGGGCTGCTATAGAAAAGTGCTTTCAGCGAAATATTCTCTATTCATTTACCTAAAACTTTGTTTCGTGAGAAATATATACATTTTTACAGCGATGTATAAATTTATACAATGTAACAGTTTTTGGCACTGAGTAATATTTGTTTAAATGTTTATGCCTCCAAAATCTAGAAAATGGTTATCATTTTTTAGAGACTTGCCTTAGATAGCTTAGGGAAGATGTCAAGGGCAAAGATCAAAGGCAAGTCTTAAGGTAATAATACTTTTCTATTCCGCTTCTATTTCCTAGTACGATTACTTTTGGTCCTTGGTAGAGTGTACGTCAAAATGCGACGTTCTATTAGGAGGACGCCTTGACACGCTACCCAGGGGAAATGGCTGTAATGTTACAGTGTATTATGTAATGAGGTTGGTGTCAGGCTCTGTATTTTAATGAATTATTTCCGTTAAACACGACAGTGGAAAGTAGAACAACTTCACAGTACTCAGTGACACATTTAGGGTCACGTGACCAAGTACCGACAGTGAGAGGAGACCAGTGACGTCATGCACTAAGCAGGAACCCAGTGACGTCATGTACTAAGCAGGACCCCAGTGACGTCATGTACTAAGCAGGACCCCAGTGACGTCATGCACTAAGCAGGACCCTAGAGACGTCATGCACTAAGCAGTTCCCCAGTGACGTCATGTACTAAGCAGGACCCCAGTGACGTCATGTACTAAGCAGGACCCCAGTGACGTTATGCACTAAGCAGGACCCCAGTGACGTCATGCACTAAGCAGGACCCTAGAGACGTCATGCACTAAGCAGGACCCCAGTGACGTCATGTACTAAGCAGGACCCCAGTGACGTCATGCACTAAGCTGGATCCCAGTGACGTCATGCATCACCAACCTCAACAAGGCCCTGACCAACATCAACACCGGCCTCCACACCCTCAGCCACAACATAACCATAACCAGGCACTGCATCACCAACCTCAACAAGGCCCTGAACAACATCTACACCAGCCTCCACACCCTCAGCCACAACATAACCATAACCAGGCACTGCATCACCAACCTCAACAAGGCCCTGAACAACATCAACACCAGCCTCCACACCCTCAGCCACAACATAACCATAACCAGGCACTGCATCACCCACACTCGCTGGCCAGGCCTTGGACTGAGAGGATGTGCGCGCCTCCTCTCCCTCTTTGGGTCAAGTCCCTCGTCCCCAACCTTGTGCTGTGATAGCCAGGGCGGTATCGTCACAATACTACTGTGCTGCTGAGTGTTTCAACACTGTTGCATAAGTCACTAGTATCAAGGGAACCCTAGAGTGAACTAGTGAGTGGCGCCTGAGGTCGAAGGCAGGCCAGCCTGCCCCCTCCGCTCCCTTAGGGGCAACCTACCAAACATTAGTTTGATGCATTGCTGGTGCTAATAACACAGCATCACCTGTACAGTGTACCTGGGACTCACTGTAAGACTCTAGTAAGAACCACAGGGCATCTACAGCTTCAGGCACCAAACAGCAAGGAGAGTTGTGGGATCGTAATCTGACCCTCACGGACCTCTGACCCTTGTGGTCGTTGGCGCTGACCCAACGGTCCCCCCTATCCCTTCCCTGGCGGGAGGTTGACAGCCGCCAACACTACAATGATGCCAGCTTTGTACAGAGCAACTGTACATTCCTAGTTATAAGACTTATCTTCCCCACTTTCTCTTATTCTTCTCATTTCGCCACTTCAACAGGTCAAGTGGAACGGTCCAGTGGCCCATGCGGTTACCTGTAAAATCTGGGGGGCCACTTGACTTGGGCATCTGTTCACCCTTGTAGCAGGGTTAGGCTGTCTTAGGGGGACCTTCTGTCCACACATAGGAGAATAAGTCACTGAGGGCTACCCTCTGCGAGTCCCAACCAACCAAGTGGAATATCCAAGTGTTTATCCAAGTCGTCTGAGCACTCCCCAACCCACTGAGTTGGGTTGGAGGGTTGGGTTAAACCTGCTCTACACCTCAGAGCAGGTTTATGACTGTTGGCGCTGATGACTGGTAAGGCTTGCTGCTTGCCCTGCCATTTGTCATGTTATTCATCAGCACATGGTTATAAATGGTATTAACCAGGTATCGGACGAGGTTAGAGCAACAATTAATGCCGCCTGAAGAAGCAGGTATGGAGGAGGTAGCTGCTGGACCCTCAGGGCTCTCCCCTACCGTGACCAGTGACACTGTCACCCCACCACCCAATGATGGGTTTGAGGAGGTGGTAAGTAAGAGCCAGAGAAGGAAACAAGGGAAACAGAAGCCTGGTGAACAACAGGGTGGAAGGCGTCCGATAGCACCAAGGAGCGAGTACACACGTCTGACCTTCCCTAAAGGCACGAGTGTGGCGGACAGGATTGTGTGGAGTAAGAAACTGAGCCAGGTGTACCCACCTGGCTCTGCAGACGTGCTACGTCCACATGTCAACTCTCCATATGTGTATGTTTCAAGAGAGAAGCAGCAGGTTGTGGAGGCTCTTCTACAAGGGAAAATAGGTGATGTAAAGCTCTCCCCTCTTGATAATCCAACACGGAACAAGAAGATGGATGAATACCTAGTCTACAGGTACAGTCACAGGTATCCACTAGAGTGGGCCTATGAATTAGACGGGGTACACAGAGCACGAAGATTGACCATGAATGGTAAGCCTACTGATCAAATAGTCATAGTCTGGAAAAAGCCTGACCCGCCACCTGACCAGCATTGGTTTGGTGGGTTGTATGCGCGCCCCAGCACGTTCAGGGTGTGGGAGCCGAACCCTGTGGAGTGTTACGAGTGCTGTGGCAGTGGCCACATAGCTAAGCACTGCCGGTGCCCCACACCCAAGTGTGCTCTCTGTTCCGGTCCTCATCCACTGAAGAACTGTCAGTATAAGAAGACCAGAGACCAAAGAAAGCAGGAACAGGAGCAACAGAACACTGCAACAGAAGCAGGGCAACATCCTGAATCTGTGGCTCCGTCTAAACTGCCGCTGAAGTGTTTCAGATGTGGTATGGAGGTAGTCACCATCTGGCACTCAGACTGTACCAAACGGCCAGCCTCCCTTGGCACAAGGAGACAAGTGCCCGAGACACAACAAGTGCCTACTGATGCCGGCTCTAGTACTGTTGACCCATCCCATAGTGGTGACAGTACCAGCAACGCCCCTGACAACACACAACAGCCTGATACAACAGTTAAAGAACAGTTGGCAACCTTGCAAGCACAGGTAGCAGAACTGACTGAAATTATACAGGCGCTACGTCAGGCTCCTCCACAAGAGATACAGCAGCCTCCATGCTGCTGTGTCACAGCCGTAGCCCGCGCTGGTAAAGGTTCCTGTGGTGGTGGTGACGGCGGCGGCGGCAGCAGCAGCAGCAGCGGCGGCGGCGGCAGCAGCAGCAGCAGCAGCAGCGGCGGCGGCGGCAGCAGCAGCAGCAGCGGCGGCGGCGGCGGCGGCAGCGGCGGCGGCAGCAGCAGCAGCGGCGGCGGCAGCGGCGACAGCAGCGGCGACAACAGAGGCGGTGGCAGCGACGTCGTCAGTCAACTCACGGATGACAGCAGTGATAGTGACACAGAAACATTAACTGGAAAAGGAAGTCGACCTGCATCAACATATTTTAAAATGATTCATGACCTTAAGGAACGCGCTCAAGCCAAGTACGAGAATGAAAAAGATAATATTCTGCGTGACAGTAATTATGCCCTACGACTTACAGAGAGCATTCACTCGCGGACCATCCCGAGTTGCTCAGTGATCAAGAATCAGATGATGTCACCAGATGTTCCTGACGACACCAAACGCCAGGTTGGTGTGGTTCTTTACGTCGTAGAGTCACTTATTGACGCATTGTGTAAGTGGGACGAGGACAACAATGGGACCACCAGTCCCAGGGAGGAATAACACCAAGACGATGGCTGCTGCTGACACAAGAACCATTAGGTTTCTCAGTTGGAACATTCGTAGCATCAACAAAAGACTGAATGACCTAATTGCATATGTTACCAGTAACAACATAGATATAATTGCTTTACAGGAGCCCTACACGTCCAACATGATAAACAAAACCCCACCAAAAATCAGAGGGTATGCATTCTATAATAACAATAACGCCACAGGCCTATTAACATACGTCAGAAGTGATTTACTGCACATTCTTGTGAGCACGTCACACAATGTACACACACAGTACCATCACTTTCATGTACAAACTACAGCCGGCCACTTTTCATTCCTCAACGTATATGCCAGAAGCCAGAAACTCAATGTAACATTGTTCCCAAATCTAGACAATCATGGGACAATATACATGGGAGATTTTAATGCTAGACATATTACGCTGGGAGACAGTACTAACAACGATAATGGATGCAAATTTATCAAATATGTTTATGACAACAGATTAACCGTGTATACTACGGATACCCAAACACATTTATTGGGAGGCAGACTTGATTATGTAATGGGTAGAAACCTTGTGCAAGATAGGATGGAATGTTCGTTGGTAAATCACTTGGTTAGTGATCACTATGCAGTTCCTGCTTCCTATGAGGTACAGTGTGATGTACCTAATAGACATCAGAGACAGAAAATGAATATTCCATATGGCTTGCATGACCACTTTATTAATTGTATATCAAAATGGTATCAAGATTACACAATAACGAATGTACAAGCCTTCTCCAGAGATCTCGTTGATACGATTACTACCTACTATGACACATGGGAGTGTTGGGGAACAGGTCGTAAGCCTAGCAGAAGTGGGCAACACCTACCACCACCCAAGTGGGTCCTTGACCCCGTATTTGCTAAAGAACATGAACGAGTAAAGCAACTTGGAGATGCGTACAAACGAACCAAAGCACAAGGTGACTTGCATGCATTTCTAGTTGCAAATAGAGAGGTGAGAGACATGAGCAACGTTATACGTAATAAACATTGGGAAGAGTTCCTACAAAGTATAAATGAGCAAACAACACTTGTTGAAGTTTGGGAAAAGATACGAAAAATCTCTAGAAGCAGCCCAACCAAACCGCTGCACCACAGCCCACTAGAACAAGCAAACATCCTCCTTGATCAATGGGCAATAACATCGAGCTACGACTCACTCCCAATTAACATACAGCACAAACTTGATGACACACGCCCCATCAGACAACGAACCATCAATCTTGCCTGTACACCTATCGACGTGTCGGACCTTAATGATGTAACTGAATGGGAATTAAATCATGCACTAAAGATGGGAAAATCAACTGCTCCTGGAGAGGATGGTATTACTTACAGCCTACTGAGATTAGTCTCACACGTACCAGGTAATCCACTATTAGTGTTGTACAGAATGAGTTTACGTGAAGGAGTATTACCTGATGCTTGGACAAAGAGTGTCATTGTTCCTATCCCAAAACCACACTCAGATAATTATAGACCCATATCTTTAACATCGTGTGTTTGTAAAGTGCTTGAACGTATTGTTCTAAACCGACTCATGTATCGTATACAGGGGCACCTGTCACCCCAACTGTTTGGATTTATGCCTGGGCTCAGTACACAACACTGTTTTGCTGAGTACTTCGCACATATTGAAGCTTTCCCTCAAACAGTCTTCATCGATCTAGCAGCAGCTTTTGATACAGCAACAGAGAAATCATACTGGAACAGCTTGCCGAGCTGGGAATACAAGGAAAATTACTGAAATGGATAAAGGGCTATTTGTCTAATCCAGGGGTCTCCAAACTATGGCCCGCGGGCCACATCCGGCCCGCCACATAATTTCATCCGGCCCTCCAAACAAATCCCTGTGTGGTGGCCTTGAAAAAATAATTATCGTACGAATGGCATCGCAGAATTATTCATACAAGGCAAACCAATTTGACCAGTGACTACTTTGTTCATGTCAAGGCATTCAGAGCAAAACTTGCGCTACTTGAAGGCCAGGTGAAGGTTAAGAATTTTGCTCATTTTCCATGTTGTGAAAAATTTCATGCAGAAAGTAAAGTTGAATTTCCTTTTTCATTTGCAAATGAAATAATTTCAGATTTGAAAAAAACAGTTTCAGAAGCGATTTGCTGACCTTGATGCCAAAGCAAATGAAATCAGGCTCTTTCATAATCCATTTGACTGCAATGCTGAAAATCTTCCAACTTAATTTCAAATGGAAATTATTGATCTCCAGGCAGATGACAGACTAAAAGATAAGTATAGAGAAGGAAATCTGATTGAGTTTTATAAATGCCTGCAGCCAGATCAGTTTCCAAATTTGATAAAGTTTGCTTGTAGTTTTGTGTCCATTTTTGGTTCAACATACTTGTGTGAACAAACTTTTTCCAAAATGAAGTATGTGAAATCTAACTATCGAGCAAATTTGTCTGATGATCACTTGAAATCAATTCTTACAATTGGCTCATCTAATCTGGAACCTGATTTTAATGAAATTTTGTAGTCAAAACGACAGTATCATTCGTCACACTAATTTGGTTGCATAAAACTAAAGGCAGGAATCTATTTAGTTTACCCTGATTTTTTCCAAAAAGATATGTTTTAATTTTTCCATGTTTATACTTTAATATTTGAGGAAATTAAATTACTGGCACTGATTTGTTTTTTGTTTTTTTCATTTTCTATTCCTCCGGCCCGCATAAATATGGGAAATATATAATGTGGCCCTTACATTGAAAAGTTTGGAGACCCCTGGTCTAATCGAACAGCATATGTTTTGTTTAATGGTGTTAAAAGCACAGAGAGCAAACACTTTGAACTGGGAACTCCACAAGGAGGGGTCCTCAGTCCCTTGTTGTTCAACGTTCTGATGCATAAACTTATTAAAGATCTTCCAACTAATAATGAAGACACTGTCATTTGTTATGCTGATGATATATGTTTACAGGCTGCCACCGAGCCTAGAATGCAAGTTCTGCTCGACGCTTTTGCTACTAGAGCTGATGAATGGCCTCCTTATCTCTGTACAGAAAACTCGTGCCCTCATTCCATGTGGTATTCCACCACCCAATTATCATATAGATGGGCGAGCACTTGAGAACTGCGAGTCTTACAGATACCTTGGTGTCCCCATTAACGACCCTGGGTACCTTTCTTCTCTCAAGAGGAAACTTTGGGAGAGATTAAAGCCCTTGCGGGTCCTTGTTGGTGTCAATCATGGACTTAACGTGAGACTTGCTAGAATGTTTAATGTATCATTTATACGCTCTGTGATTGACTACAATGCTCTACATCTCACACTGTATACTGACAAAGAGCTGAAATCTCTTGGAACCTTGCAAAATGAAGCTATGCGTCTCATCCTTGGGGCTCCAAAGTCCACGAGAATAGTTAACATGAGAGCAGAGTTAAAATTACCTACCATAAGTGAGAGAATTTTGTCTATTAGCACAGTTTTCGGCGTGAAGGCATTGAGTAGATCTAGACAACACATGAAGTTTCAAGCTAAACTTTCTAATATGCTACACTCACCTGAGGTCTATAGAAGAAGAACGAAATCTGATTATGTATATTGGTTCTACAAGGTAGCCAACTCCATCAAAATATTAAATATGTACCCAACTCGACTAATGATTAATCAGCCAATTACTCCATGGGATAACTGGGATCTATCAGTTGAATTTGTAAATGCGCCCAAGAAAGATAGTGTGCACACTACATTATTAAAACAGTTAACACTGAAAAGCATCACTGAAAGTACTCAGAGTATGGGTAACGATGTTTATCAGTGCTATACCGACGGCTCTGTAGAAGAAGGTGGACGATGTACCGGATGTGCATGTAACATATTTGAACAATCTTCTCTCGTACATACAGCAATGAAGCACGTCAATGACTGGGCAAGTACAACTCAAACCGAACTTGCAGGCATATACCTTGCCACTGAATTTTTAAAAGACAAAGGCAGTGGACTTATATACTGTGACTCGCAGAGTGCACTCCTGGCATTGAACGCACATACTAGTGACACCCAGAAAATAGTCAGTGATATTCGAATGAATGTTTTAGCTGCCAAAGAAAACAGATTTGAGATTAAATTCCTATGGATTCCATCACATGTTGGCATCCCACGTCATGACACTGTTGATATGCTTGCTAAGTCAGCCTGCAGAAAACCAGTGGTAGAAATTGATATGGGTGTTTCATTAGCAGTGACAAAGAGAAACAAATATCTAATGAAAATCTCACCGACCTAACAAATTCTCAAAGACCTGAAAGTTGTAGCATTAAATATTATGATAGATCTCGTGAGGAGACATTCACATATGGGACTAATAGAACAAGAACCCGGCAATGTGATGGTATAGTGGCCAGAATACGCCTGGGATATAGACGTATCTGGCAGCTTTCTCAAAACCCAAATGTCGAGTACACAATGTGTCAACTTTGTGAAAGAGAAAACATGCACTCTCTTGAACATTATATTGTAGAATGTCCCATACTGACTGACTTTCGCCCTCCTGGGCTAAGGTATGCTGAACTCTGTAGTTACTATATGAGTACTGGAACACTTGATGATATATTGGACTTGTATCCAAAATTGACCATGTAATATATCAATCATACAATGTATATATATATATGATGTAACTATATAACCTAAGCTTGTAAAAGCACCTTCATCACCTTCAGTGATTAAGTGCTTAATTGCACACTAGTTTCTTCATCAGCTACCTCACCCTATCAGGGTAAATGAGACAAATGTATGTGAATGCATGTGTGTGTGTATATATGTATGTGTGTGTGTGTGTGTGTATGTATATGTATGGGTATAAAGCATATATGGAAGCTGATCAGAATTACATTTCACCTTTGTGAATGTACATTAATGGCACTATGTAAAAGACACATCTAACACTTTATGTAGGGCATATGTAAATCTGTGTATCTATGTATTTACGTATGTAGGTTAGCTTAGCATTTTAAAAGCACCGAATCACCTTCTGTGGTTGAGTGTTCAATAAACTCTTGAACTATATGTTTAACACTTCTCTAACCCTGTCCATGGAGGACAGAAGAAAATGTATATATTCTGGTTAGCATTGTAAATGTCTGGCCACGTCTGTGGTAGAAAATAATAATAAAAAAAAAAAAAAACTGCATCACCAACCTCAACAAGGCCTTGAACAACATCAACACCGGCCTCCACACCCTCAGCCACAACATAACCATAACCTGGCACTGTATCCAATTACAGGATAAGGATTTGGGATTGAACGGAGGAGTGGGGGGGGGGGGTGTGGAACGAATGATGCCCATTAGCTAAGTGATCCCCATTTACTGACGACTGTGACAGTGGCCTAAGAATACGGTACGCAAAGGGGATATTAATAAGGTATTCGAAGTATCATTACAAAATTTCTTGTGGAATGAAACATAAAAATTTTGAATATTGAGGTTACCCATTAAGGTGATATAGAAAATCACGACCAGACAACCTTATAAGTGTGGGAGAAAGAGCAGGATGTCAATATGTATTTGTTTTTAAATACAACAGTTCGTAATCTGCAAATATATTTATATAACCATTTTAATAAGACAATAAAATTATAGAAACTAAGTGCACTTTCTTTAAAATATTAAGATATTTATAAATTTTAGCAAAAACATTTGTTCTTTTATTAATTTAAAAAAAAATATTATTTATATACAATGAACCTTTTTGGTAAAACATGTTAAAGATATTTTCTCAACATTTCGCATTTATTTTTGGTGTACAATGTACACAACAAACTTTACAGTCTTCAGTGAGTAGGGATCACTAAGATACTGTGTTATTAAGTGACCGTTACAGTTTTAGTCACGATGGTGTTTTGGTCAGGTGGGCACATAGCACTAAGGCTAGAGCTAACAAGTGATCATAGAGTACTAATCCTAGAGCCAAAAGGTAGCCACAGAGCATAATCCTAGAGCCAACAAGTGGCCACAGAGCTATAAGCCTGGAGCGAGTAGGTAGCCACAGAGCACTAAGCCAGTAGGTGGTCACAGTGTACTTAACCAAGAGTTAACAGGTTGAAAATGGAAAAAACAGCTTAAAAATAAATTGCTAGATTTCTCTTTTGCACTAAAATTTTATTCATTACTGAGGTTTTCATATGACGGGGACTAAGTGTAATTATGGCAACTTAACATCAACTATGTAAATGTTGATTTAATGTTTCCCCAATCTATATTAACAGCTCTGGTTTGGTGGGAAGAAAATAATAAAGTTTGTATAGAAGAGAGGATGAGAAGGGAAGAGAGTGAAAAAGATGAAGGGCGAAAGGGATTCTGATTTAGGCTGATTTAGATAAGCGCTTTCAGCAATTTTCTTTACCTTTACCTGAAACTTTGTTTTGTGATATTGTAGGCAATTTTACAGCGATGTATAAATTTATACAATGTAATAGTTTTTGGCGTTGGGTAATATATATTTTGTAATTGTTTATGTCTCCAAAATCTAGAAAATGGTTATTATATTTTAGAAACTTGCCTTAGAGAGTTTACGGAAGATGTCTAGAGCAAGGATCAAAGACACAATTTAAAGCTTAAAGGCAATAATATCCATTTTTTCCCCTACATTGGAGGCATGACAAATTTGAAAACAATACACACTCAGCTACTCTTCCTAACGCTTCCAAACGTCAAGAAACTGTCGTACCAAAGTGCCCATATCCTAATCCACCAAAGGACAAAACACAGAAAACTGGACATTACGTTACTTTAGCGAGCCGCTTCTATTCTCCAGTACGACAATTTTTGGTCTTAGGTAGACTATACGTCAAAATGCGACGTTCTACTAGAAGGACGGCTTGACACACTACCCAGGGGAAATGGCTGTAATGTTACAGTGCATTATGTAATGAGGTTGGTGTCAGGCTCTGTATTTTAATGAATTATTTCCGTTAAACACGATGGTGCAAAGTAGAACAACTTCACAGTACTCAGTGACACATTTAGGGTCACGTGACCATGTACTGACAGTGAGAGGAAACCAGTGACGTCATGCACTAAGCAGGACTCCCAGTGACGTTATGAAATAAGCAGGACCCCTCATGAATGTGAGGACTCTTACATGCGAATGGACTCACTACTGTGTGCAGTGATCATTGTAAGGCACTGTTAAACACCTGCTTTCTGGTTGTTTCTTGAATTCGGTGAATGAACGGCGGTGAATGACGTAAATGTGTAAACATTAGTCAGGAGGAGGAGGGGTGATGTCTCCATGACAATGGCGACGCATCTTCCCTTTAACCGGTATTTAAATACTACATAACAAGTGAATGAGAAAGAAATATCCAAAATCTGACCAATGTTGCAGTGTAACAAGTAGGATGACGTGTTGCAACATCATCATGCTTCTAAACTCTTTTTTTTTTAGTTTAGAAAAATATTTCATTTCAAATATTGAATTCTATGAGCCTGGACCCGGGGCTGAGTGCATTGGCATTTTGACAATTTATCTTGCAAAATCTGCCTCGCTCGTGTTAATGTAAATTATATTAACAGGGGTTTGGATATCACACATAAAGACGTCCGGATCTACCACTTTCGTGCTGTTTATTGATATAACCATAACCAGGCACTGCATCACCAACCTCAACAAGGCCCTGAACAACAACAACACCAGCCTCCACACCCTCAGCCACAACATAACCATAACCAGGCACTGCATCACCAACCTCAACAAGGCCCTGAACAACAACAACACCAGCCTCCACACCCTCAGCCACAACATAACCATAACCAGGCACTGCATCCAATGACAGGATAAGGATTTGGGATTAGACGGGGGAGGTGGTGGGGGCAATGGAATGGTGCACAGTAACTAAGTGATCCCGACTTACTGACGACTGTGACAGTGGCCTGAGAATACGGTTCACAAAGGGGATATTAATAGGGTATTCATAGTATCAACACCAAATTTCTGGTGGAATAAAACATAAAAAATTGTGAACATGAAAGTTACCCATGAAGTCGGTATAGAAAACCACGAAAAGACGACCGTCTCAGTGTGGAAGGAAAAGCAGAGTATTATTGTTTATTACTTGTCAAATACCATTTTTTTATAAAACATAAATTTTTTAAATAATATTTAATTAATAATATAAAACTTAAACAAAGCCTCGAAAATTCTTATTTATTTTTAAAAGATTTAAAAATTTCTACACAAAACTCTACTCTCTTAATATTACCTAAAAAAACATTATTATTATAATAGAAAGTTCAACGTATTGCTATATTATTAATTTAAAATAAAAAATTTTGAGTGTACATAGGAAAAAAATTGTATTTACAGTCATTAGTAAGTAGGCATCACTTAGCTACTGTGTACTACAGTTGTTAGTATTGTATAATACTTACAGAGTACCATGTTTTAAGGCCAGTGGTTGTCACAGAAACTCGGGTTTCAACAGGTTGTTGTTGTTAGTGTTTTGGTCAGGTGGCCACAGAGCACTAAGCCTTGAACCAACAGGTGGCCACAGATCACTAAACATAGAGCCAACAGGTGGGCCACATAGCACTAAAAATAGAGCCAACAGGTAGCCACATAGCGCTAATCTTAGAGCCAGCAGGGAGTCACTTAGCACTAAGATTAGAGCCAGCAGGTGGCCACATAGCGATAAGCTTTGAGCCAACAGGTGGCCACAGAGCAGTTAACATTGAGCCAGTAGGTGGCCACATAGCGCTAAGCTCAGAGCCAGCAGGTAGCCACATAGCGCTAAGATTAGAACCAGCAGGGGGCCACATAGCGCTAAGCTTTGAGCCAGCAGGTAGCCACATAGCACTAAGCATAGTGTTAGCAGGTGGCCACATAGCGCTAAGCTTTGAGCCAGCAGGTAGCCACATAGCGCTAAGCTTTGAGCCAGCAGGTAGCCACAGAGCAGTAACCCTAGAGCCAATAGGTGGCCACAGATCAGTACATAGAGCCAACAGATGGCCACAGAGCACTAAGCCTAGAGCCAGCAGGTGGCCACAGAGCACTAAGCCTAGAGCCAGCAGGTGGCCACAGAGCAATAAGCCTAGAGCCAGCGGTGGCCGCAGAGCGCTAAGCCAGCTGGTGGTAACAGTCCACTTAACCTAGTGCTAACAGGTAGCCACAATAAGAGAGAACAGCTTTAAATGCAGTGGAACATCACATAAATATTATATTATTACTCAGATTCTCATATCACGGAGACGCAGTGTAATAAAGGCACCTTAACATCATCTTATGTATATGCTGATTTAATGATACCAACAAGTGGCTACATAGCTCAAAGTAAATTGCCAGCAGGTTGCCACAGATCAGTAATTCTGCTCTGTTACAGTCTCACAGAGCACAGTCTCTGTGGCGTAGTGTTAAGACGCTCGCCTGGCGTTCCGCGAGCGCTTTATCCTGGGTTCGTATTCTGGCCGGGGAGGCTTTACTGGGCGCAAATCCTTAACTGTGGCCTCTGTTTAACTCAACAATAACATGGGTACTTGGTTGTAAAAACGATTCTTTGCGGGGGTCGTATTCCAGGGAACAAAGGATTAAGGACTTGCCCTAAACGCTACGCGTACTAGTGGCTGTACAAGTATGTAACAACTCTTGTATTATGTAAATGTATAAATAAAAAAAATAAAAAAATCTAGAGCTATCAGGTGGCCACAGAGCATTAAGCCTAAAGCCATCAGGAGGGGACAGTGCACTTAACTTAGAGCCAACAGGTAGACACAACGGGAGTGTAACAGCTTAAAAATATAGTGCCACATTACACTAATATTATATTAATTACTCAGGTTCTCATATGACCTGTTGGGAGACCGGTCGGCTGAGCGGACAGCACGCTGGACTTGTGATTCTGTGGTCCTGGGTTCGATCCCAGGCGTCGGCGAGAAACAATGGGCAGAGTTTCTTTCACCCTATGCCCTTGTTACCTAGCAGTAAAATAGGTACCTGGGTGTTAGTCAGCTGTCACGGGCTGCTTCCTGGGGGTGGAGGCCTGGTCGAGGACCGGGCAGCGGGGACACTAAAGGCCCGGAAATCATCTCAAGATAACCTCATATGACAGGGACTCAGTGTAATAAAGGCACCTTAACATTAACTTATGTAAATGCAAATTTAATGTTTTCCCAACTACATTGATAGCTTTTGTTTGATGGGGAGAAAATGCAAAAGTTTGTAGAGAAAACGGAAGAGAGGGAGAGGGAAGGGAAAGGAGAAGATGAAGGAAAAAGGGATAATGATTTGAGCTGCTACAGACAGGAGCTTTCAGCGAAGTTACTCTTTACATTTACCTGAAACTTTGTTTCGTGAGAATGTATACATTTTTACAGCGATGTATAATTTTATACAATGTAACAGTTTTTGGCCCTGGATAATATTTTTTAACCGTTTATGCCTCCAAAATCTAGAAAATGGTTATTATTTTAAGAAACTTGCGTTAGATCTAGACTTAGAGAGCTTAGGGAAGATGTCTAGGGCAAAGATCAAAGGCACAATTTAAAGCTTTAGGGTAATAATATTATTTTTTTCCCTTCATTGGAGGCATAACAAATTTGAAAACAACACACACTCAGCTACTCTTCCTAAGGCTTCCCAATCGTCAAGAAACTGTCGTCCTACAGTGGCATTAAACCTAACCTACTAGAGGACCCATAACAGAAAACAGGACATTAGGTCACTTAAGCGAGCCGCTTACATTTTCTAGTACGACTACTTTTGGTCTTAGGTAGACTATACGTCAAAATGCGACGTTCTATTATGAGGACGGCGTGACACGCTACCCAGGGGAAATGGCTGTAATGTTACAGTGTATTATGTAATGAGGTTGGTGTCAGGCTCTGTATTTTAATGAATTATTTCCGTTAAACACGATGGTGCAAAGTAGAACAACTTCACAGTACTCAGTGACACATTTAGGGTCACGTGACCATGTACTGACAGTGAGAGGAAACCAGTGACGTCATGCACTAAGCAGGACCCCCAGTGACGTTATGAAATAAGCAGGACCCCTCATTAATGTGAGGACTCTTACATGCGAATGGACTCACTACTGTGTGCAGTGATCATTGTAAGGCACTGTTAAACACCTGCTTTCTGGTTGTTTCTTGAATTCGGTGAATGAACGGCGGTGAATGACGTAAATGTGTAAACATTAGTCAGGAGGAGGAGGGGTGATGTCTCCATGACAATGGCGACGCATCTTCCCTTTAACCGGTATTTAAATACTGTACTACATAACTAGTGAATGAGAAAGAAATATCCAAAATCTGAACAATGTTGCAGTGTAACAAGTAGGATGACGTGTTGCAACATCATCATGCTTGTAAACTCTTTTTTTTTTTTTAGTTTAGAAAAATATTTCATTTCAAATATTGAATTCCATGAGCCTGGACCCGGGGCTGAGTGCATTGGCATTTTGACAATTTATCTTGCAAAATCTGCCTCGCTCGTGTTAATATAAATTATATTAACAGGGGTTTGGATATCACACATAAAGACGTCCGGATCTACCACTTTCGTGCTGTTTATTGATATAACCATAACCAGGCACTGCATCACCAACCTCAACAAGGCCCTGAACAACAACAACACCAGCCTCCACACCCTCAGCCACAACATAACCATAACCAGGCACTGCATCACCAACCTCAACAAGGCCCTGAACAACAACAACACCAGCCTCCACACCCTCAGCCACAACATAACCATAACCAGGCACTGCATCACCAACCTCAACAAGGCCCTGAACAACAACAACACCAGCCTCCACACCCTCAGCCACAACATAACCATAACCAGGCACTGCATCCAATGACAGGATAAGGATTTGGGATTAGACGGGGGAGGTGGTGGGGGCAATGGAATGGTGCACAGTAACTAAGTGATCCCGACTTACTGACGACTGTGACAGTGGCCTGAGAATACGGTTCACAAAGGGGATATTAATAGGGTATTCATAGTATCAACACCAAATTTCTGGTGGAATAAAACATAAAAAATTGTGAACATGAAAGTTACCCATGAAGTCGGTATAGAAAACCACGAAAAGACGACCGTCTCAGTGTGGAAGGAAAAGCAGAGTATTATTGTTTATTACTTGTCAAATACCATTTTTTTATAAAACATAAATTTTTTAAATAATATTTAATTAATAATATAAAAGTTAAACAAAGCCTCGAAAATTCTTATTTATTTTTAAAAGATTTAAAAATTTCTACACAAAACTCTACTCTCTTAATATTACCTAAAAAAACATTATTATTATAATAGAAAGTTCAACGTATTACTATATTATTAATTTAAAATAAAAAATTTTGAGTGTACATAGGAAAAAAATTGTATTTACAGTCATTAGTAAGTAGGCATCACTTAGCTACTGTGTACTACAGTTGTTAGTATTGTATAATACTTACAGAGTACCATGTTTTAAGGCCAGTGGTTGTCACAGAAACTCGGGTTTCAACAGGTTGTTGTTGTTAGTGTTTTGGTCAGGTGGCCACAGAGCACTAAGCCTTGAACCAACAGGTGGCCACAGATCACTAAACATAGAGCCAACAGGTGGGCCATATAGCACTAAAAATAGAGCCAACAGGTAGCCACATAGCGCTAATCTTAGAGCCAGCAGGGAGTCACTTAGCAATAAGATTAGAGCCAGCAGGTGGCCACATAGCGATAAGCTTTGAGCCAACAGGTGACCACATAGCGCTAAGATTGGAGCCAGCAGGTGGCCACAGAGCAGTTAACATTGAGCCAGTAGGTGGCCACATAGCGCTAAGCTCAGAGCCAGCAGGTAGCCACATAGCGCTAAGATTAGAACCAGCAGGGGGCCACATAGCGCTAAGCTTTGAGCCAGCAGGTAGCCACATAGCACTAAGCATAGTGTTAGCAGGTGGCCACATAGCGCTAAGCTTTGAGCCAGCAGGTAGCCACATAGCGCTAAGCTTTGAGCCAGCAGGTAGCCACAGAGCAGTAACCCTAGAGCCAATAGGTGGCCACAGATCAGTACATAGAGCCAACAGATGGCCACAGAGCACTAAGCCTAGAGCCAGCAGGTGGCCACAGAGCACTAAGCCTAGAGCCAGCAGGTGGCCACAGAGCAATAAGCCTAGAGCCAGCGGTGGCCGCAGAGCGCTAAGCCAGCTGGTGGTAACAGTCCACTTAACCTAGAGCTAACAGGTAGCCACAATAAGAGAGAACAGCTTAAAATGCAGTGGAACATCACATAAATATTATATTATTACACAGATTCTCATATCACGGAGACGCAGTGTAATAAAGGCACCTTAACATCATCTTATGTATATGCTGATTTAATGATACCAACAAGTGGCTACATAGCTCAAAGTAAATTGCCAGCAGGTTGCCACAGATCAGTAATTCTGCTCTGTTACAGTCTCACAGAGCACAGTCTCTGTGGCGTAGTGTTAAGACGCTCGCCTGGCGTTCCGCGAGCGCTTTATCCTGGGTTCGTATTCTGGCCGGGGAGGCTTTACTGGGCGCAAATCCTTAACTGTGGCCTCTGTTTAACTCAACAATAACATGGGTACTTGGTTGTAAAAACGATTCTTTGCGGGGGTCGTATTCCAGGGAACAAAGGATTAAGGACTTGCCCTAAACGCTACGCGTACTAGTGGCTGTACAAGTATGTAACAACTCTTGTATTATGTAAATGTATAAATAAAAAAAATAAAAAAATCTAGAGCTATCAGGTGGCCACAGAGCATTAAGCCTAAAGCCATCAGGAGGGGACAGTGCACTTAACTTAGAGCCAACAGGTAGACACAACGGGAGTGTAACAGCTTAAAAATATAGTGCCACATTACACTAATATTATATTAATTACTCAGGTTCTCATATGACCTGTTGGGAGACCGGTCGGCTGAGCGGACAGCACGCTGGACTTGTGATTCTGTGGTCCTGGGTTCGATCCCAGGCGTCGGCGAGAAACAATGGGCAGAGTTTCTTTCACCCTATGCCCTTGTTACCTAGCAGTAAAATAGGTACCTGGGTGTTAGTCAGCTGTCACGGGCTGCTTCCTGGGGGTGGAGGCCTGGTCGAGGACCGGGCAGCGGGGACACTAAAGGCCCGGAAATCATCTCAAGATAACCTCATATGACAGGGACTCAGTGTAATAAAGGCACCTTAACATTAACTTATGTAAATGCAAATTTAATGTTTTCCCAACTACATTGATAGCTTTTGTTTGATGGGGAGAAAATGCAAAAGTTTGTAGAGAAAACGGAAGAGAGGGAGAGGGAAGGGAAAGGAGAAGATGAAGGAAAAAGGGATAATGATTTGAGCTGCTACAGACAGGAGCTTTCAGCGAAGTTACTCTTTACATTTACCTGAAACTTTGTTTCGTGAGAATGTATACATTTTTACAGCGATGTATAATTTTATACAATGTAACAGTTTTTGGCCCTGGATAATATTTTTTAACCGTTTATGCCTCCAAAATCTAGAAAAGGGTTATTATTTTAAGAAACTTGCGTTAGATCTAGACTTAGAGAGCTTAGGGAAGATGTCTAGGGCAAAGATCAAAGGCACAATTTAAAGCTTTAGGGTAATAATATTATTTTTTTCCCTTCATTGGAGGCATAACAAATTTGAAAACAACACACACTCAGCTACTCTTCCTAAGGCTTCCCAATCGTCAAGAAACTGTCGTCCTACAGTGGCATTAAACCTAACCTACTAGAGGACCCATAACAGAAAACAGGACATTAGGTCACTTAAGCGAGCCGCTTACATTTTCTAGTACGACTACTTTTGGTCTTAGGTAGACTATACGTCAAAATGCGACGTTCTATTATGAGGACGGCGTGACACGCTACCCAGGGGAAATGGCTGTAATGTTACAGTGTATTATGTAATGAGGTTGGTGTCAGGCTCTGTATTTTAATGAATTATTTCCGTTAAACACGATGGTGCAAAGTAGAACAACTTCACAGTACTCAGTGACACATTTAGGGTCACGTGACCATGTACTGACAGTGAGAGGAAACCAGTGACGTCATGCACTAAGCAGGACCCCCAGTGACGTTATGAAATAAGCAGGACCCCTCATTAATGTGAGGACTCTTACATGCGAATGGACTCACTACTGTGTGCAGTGATCATTGTAAGGCACTGTTAAACACCTGCTTTCTGGTTGTTTCTTGAATTCGGTGAATGAACGGCGGTGAATGACGTAAATGTGTAAACATTAGTCAGGAGGAGGAGGGGTGATGTCTCCATGACAATGGCGACGCATCTTCCCTTTAACCGGTATTTAAATACTGTACTACATAACTAGTGAATGAGAAAGAAATATCCAAAATCTGAACAATGTTGCAGTGTAACAAGTAGGATGACGTGTTGCAACATCATCATGCTTGTAAACTCTTTTTTTTTTTTTAGTTTAGAAAAATATTTCATTTCAAATATTGAATTCCATGAGCCTGGACCCGGGGCTGAGTGCATTGGCATTTTGACAATTTATCTTGCAAAATCTGCCTCGCTCGTGTTAATATAAATTATATTAACAGGGGTTTGGATATCACACATAAAGACGTCCGGATCTACCACTTTCGTGCTGTTTATTGATATAACCATAACCAGGCACTGCATCACCAACCTCAACAAGGCCCTGAACAACAACAACACCAGCCTCCACACCCTCAGCCACAACATAACCATAACCAGGCACTGCATCACCAACCTCAACAAGGCCCTGAACAACAACAACACCAGCCTCCACACCCTCAGCCACAACATAACCATAACCAGGCACTGCATCCAATGACAGGATAAGGATTTGGGATTAGACGGGGGAGGTGGTGGGGGCAATGGAATGGTGCACAGTAACTAAGTGATCCCGACTTACTGACGACTGTGACAGTGGCCTGAGAATACGGTTCACAAAGGGGATATTAATAGGGTATTCATAGTATCAACACCAAATTTCTGGTGGAATAAAACATAAAAAATTGTGAACATGAAAGTTACCCATGAAGTCGGTATAGAAAACCACGAAAAGACGACCGTCTCAGTGTGGAAGGAAAAGCAGAGTATTATTGTTTATTACTTGTCAAATACCATTTTTTTTATAAAACATAAATTTTTTAAATAATGTTTAATTAATAATATAAAAGTTAAACAAAGCCTCGAAAATTCTTATTTATTTTTAAAAGATTTAAAAATTTCTACACAAAACTCTACTCTCTTAATATTACCTAAAAAAACATTATTATTATAATAGAAAGTTCAACGTATTACTATATTATTAATTTAAAATAAAAAATTTTGAGTGTACATAGGAAAAAAATTGTATTTACAGTCATTAGTAAGTAGGCATCACTTAGCTACTGTGTACTACAGTTGTTAGTATTGTATAATACTTACAGAGTACCATGTTTTAAGGCCAGTGGTTGTCACAGAAACTCGGGTTTCAACAGGTTGTTGTTGTTAGTGTTTTGGTCAGGTGGCCACAGAGCACTAAGCCTTGAACCAACAGGTGGCCACAGATCACTAAACATAGAGCCAACAGGTGGGCCACATAGCACTAAAAATAGAGCCAACAGGTAGCCACATAGCGCTAATCTTAGAGCCAGCAGGGAGTCACTTAGCACTAAGATTAGAGCCAGCAGGTGGCCACATAGCGATAAGCTTTGAGCCAACAGGTGACCACATAGCGCTAAGATTGGAGCCAGCAGGTGGCCACAGAGCAGTTAACATTGAGCCAGTAGGTGGCCACATAGCGCTAAGCTCAGAGCCAGCAGGTAGCCACATAGCGCTAAGATTAGAACCAGCAGGGGGCCACATAGCGCTAAGCTTTGAGCCAGCAGGTAGCCACATAGCACTAAGCATAGTGTTAGCAGGTGGCCACATAGCGCTAAGCTTTGAGCCAGCAGGTAGCCACATAGCGCTAAGCTTTGAGCCAGCAGGTAGCCACAGAGCAGTAACCCTAGAGCCAATAGGTGGCCACAGATCAGTACATAGAGCCAACAGATGGCCACAGAGCACTAAGCCTAGAGCCAGCAGGTGGCCACAGAGCACTAAGCCTAGAGCCAGCAGGTGGCCACAGAGCAATAAGCCTAGAGCCAGCGGTGGCCGCAGAGCGCTAAGCCAGCTGGTGGTAACAGTCCACTTAACCTAGAGCTAACAGGTAGCCACAATAAGAGAGAACAGCTTAAAATGCAGTGGAACATCACATAAATATTATATTATTACTCAGATTCTCATATCACGGAGACGCAGTGAAATAAAGGCACCTTAACATCATCTTATGTATATGCTGATTTAATGATACCAACAAGTGGCTACATAGCTCAAAGTAAATTGCCAGCAGGTTGCCACAGATCAGTAATTCTGCTCTGTTACAGTCTCACAGAGCACAGTCTCCGTGGCGTAGTGTTAAGACGCTCGCCTGGCGTTCCGCGAGCGCTTTATCCTGGGTTCGTATTCTGGCCGGGGAGGCTTTACTGGGTGCAAATCCTTAACTGTGGCCTCTGTTTAACTCAACAATAACATGGGTACTTGGTTGTAAAAACGATTCATTGCGGGGGTCGTATTCCAGGGAACAAAGGATTAAGGACTTGCCCTAAACGCTACGCGTACTAGTGGCTGTACAAGTATGTAACAACTCTTGTATTATGTAAATGTATAAATAAAAAAAATAAAAAAATCTAGAGCTATCAGGTGGCCACAGAGCATTAAGCCTAAAGCCATCAGGAGGGGACAGTGCACTTAACTTAGAGCCAACAGGTAGACACAACGGGAGTGTAACAGCTTAAAAATATAGTGCCACATTACACTAATATTATATTAATTACTCAGGTTCTCATATGACCTGTTGGGAGACCGGTCGGCTGAGCGGACAGCACGCTGGACTTGTGATTCTGTGGTCCTGGGTTCGATCCCAGGCGTCGGCGAGAAACAATGGGCAGAGTTTCTTTCACCCTATGCCCTTGTTACCTAGCAGTAAAATAGGTACCTGGGTGTTAGTCAGCTGTCACGGGCTGCTTCCTGGGGGTGGAGGCCTGGTCGAGGACCGGGCAGCGGGGACACTAAAGGCCCGGAAATCATCTCAAGATAACCTCATATGACAGGGACTCAGTGTAATAAAGGCACCTTAACATTAACTTATGTAAATGCAAATTTAATGTTTTCCCAACTACATTGATAGCTTTTGTTTGATGGGGAGAAAATGCAAAAGTTTGTAGAGAAAACGGAAGAGAGGGAGAGGGAAGGGAAAGGAGAAGATGAAGGAAAAAGGGATAATGATTTGAGCTGCTACAGACAGGAGCTTTCAGCGAAGTTACTCTTTACATTTACCTGAAACTTTGTTTCGTGAGAATGTATACATTTTTACAGCGATGTATAATTTTATACAATGTAACAGTTTTTGGCCCTGGATAATATTTTTTAACCGTTTATGCCTCCAAAATCTAGAAAATGGTTATTATTTTAAGAAACTTGCGTTAGATCTAGACTTAGAGAGCTTAGGGAAGATGTCTAGGGCAAAGATCAAAGGCACAATTTAAAGCTTTAGGGTAATAATATTATTTTTTTCCCTTCATTGGAGGCATAACAAATTTGAAAACAACACACACTCAGCTACTCTTCCTAAGGCTTCCCAATCGTCAAGAAACTGTCGTCCTACAGTGGCATTAAACCTAACCTACTAGAGGACCCATAACAGAAAACAGGACATTAGGTCACTTAAGCGAGCCGCTTACATTTTCTAGTACGACTACTTTTGGTCTTAGGTAGACTATACGTCAAAATGCGACGTTCTATTATGAGGACGGCGTGACACGCTACCCAGGGGAAATGGCTGTAATGTTACAGTGTATTATGTAATGAGGTTGGTGTCAGGCTCTGTATTTTAATGAATTATTTCCGTTAAACACGATGGTGCAAAGTAGAACAACTTCACAGTACTCAGTGACACATTTAGGGTCACGTGACCATGTACTGACAGTGAGAGGAAACCAGTGACGTCATGCACTAAGCAGGACCCCCAGTGACGTTATGAAATAAGCAGGACCCCTCATTAATGTGAGGACTCTTACATGCGAATGGACTCACTACTGTGTGCAGTGATCATTGTAAGGCACTGTTAAACACCTGCTTTCTGGTTGTTTCTTGAATTCGGTGAATGAACGGCGGTGAATGACGTAAATGTGTAAACATTAGTCAGGAGGAGGAGGGGTGATGTCTCCATGACAATGGCGACGCATCTTCCCTTTAACCGGTATTTAAATACTGTACTACATAACTAGTGAATGAGAAAGAAATATCCAAAATCTGAACAATGTTGCAGTGTAACAAGTAGGATGACGTGTTGCAACATCATCATGCTTGTAAACTCTTTTTTTTTTTTTAGTTTAGAAAAATATTTCATTTCAAATATTGAATTCCATGAGCCTGGACCCGGGGCTGAGTGCATTGGCATTTTGACAATTTATCTTGCAAAATCTGCCTCGCTCGTGTTAATATAAATTATATTAACAGGGGTTTGGATATCACACATAAAGACGTCCGGATCTACCACTTTCGTGCTGTTTATTGATATAACCATAACCAGGCACTGCATCACCAACCTCAACAAGGCCCTGAACAACAACAACACCAGCCTCCACACCCTCAGCCACAACATAACCATAACCAGGCACTGCATCACCAACCTCAACAAGGCCCTGAACAACAACAACACCAGCCTCCACACCCTCAGCCACAACATAACCATAACCAGGCACTGCATCCAATGACAGGATAAGGATTTGGGATTAGACGGGGGAGGTGGTGGGGGCAATGGAATGGTGCACAGTAACTAAGTGAACCGACTTACTGACGACTGTGACAGTGGCCTGAGAATACGGTTCACAAAGGGGATATTAATAGGGTATTCATAGTATCAACACCAAATTTCTGGTGGAATAAAACATAAAAAATTGTGAACATGAAAGTTACCCATGAAGTCGGTATAGAAAACCACGAAAAGACGACCGTCTCAGTGTGGAAGGAAAAGCAGAGTATTATTGTTTATTACTTGTCAAATACCATTTTTTTATAAAACATAAATTTTTTAAATAATGTTTAATTAATAATATAAAAGTTAAACAAAGCCTCGAAAATTCTTATTTATTTTTAAAAGATTTAAAAATTTCTACACAAAACTCTACTCTCTTAATATTACCTAAAAAAACATTATTATTATAATAGAAAGTTCAACGTATTACTATATTATTAATTTAAAATAAAAAATTTTGAGTGTACATAGGAAAAAAATTGTATTTACAGTCATTAGTAAGTAGGCATCACTTAGCTACTGTGTACTACAGTTGTTAGTATTGTATAATACTTACAGAGTACCATGTTTTAAGGCCAGTGGTTGTCACAGAAACTCGGGTTTCAACAGGTTGTTGTTGTTAGTGTTTTGGTCAGGTGGCCACAGAGCACTAAGCCTTGAACCAACAGGTGGCCACAGATCACTAAACATAGAGCCAACAGGTGGGCCACATAGCACTAAAAATAGAGCCAACAGGTAGCCACATAGCGCTAATCTTAGAGCCAGCAGGGAGTCACTTAGCACTAAGATTAGAGCCAGCAGGTGGCCACATAGCGATAAGCTTTGAGCCAACAGGTGACCACATAGCGCTAAGATTGGAGCCAGCAGGTGGCCACAGAGCAGTTAACATTGAGCCAGTAGGTGGCCACATAGCGCTAAGCTCAGAGCCAGCAGGTAGCCACATAGCGCTAAGATTAGAACCAGCAGGGGGCCACATAGCGCTAAGCTTTGAGCCAGCAGGTAGCCACATAGCACTAAGCATAGTGTTAGCAGGTGGCCACATAGCGCTAAGCTTTGAGCCAGCAGGTAGCCACATAGCGCTAAGCTTTGAGCCAGCAGGTAGCCACAGAGCAGTAACCCTAGAGCCAATAGGTGGCCACAGATCAGTACATAGAGCCAACAGATGGCCACAGAGCACTAAGCCTAGAGCCAGCAGGTGGCCACAGAGCACTAAGCCTAGAGCCAGCAGGTGGCCACAGAGCAATAAGCCTAGAGCCAGCGGTGGCCGCAGAGCGCTAAGCCAGCTGGTGGTAACAGTCCACTTAACCTAGAGCTAACAGGTAGCCACAATAAGAGAGAACAGCTTAAAATGCAGTGGAACATCACATAAATATTATATTATTACTCAGATTCTCATATCACGGAGACGCAGTGAAATAAAGGCACCTTAACATCATCTTATGTATATGCTGATTTAATGATACCAACAAGTGGCTACATAGCTCAAAGTAAATTGCCAGCAGGTTGCCACAGATCAGTAATTCTGCTCTGTTACAGTCTCACAGAGCACAGTCTCCGTGGCGTAGTGTTAAGACGCTCGCCTGGCGTTCCGCGAGCGCTTTATCCTGGGTTCGTATTCTGGCCGGGGAGGCTTTACTGGGTGCAAATCCTTAACTGTGGCCTCTGTTTAACTCAACAATAACATGGGTACTTGGTTGTAAAAACGATTCATTGCGGGGGTCGTATTCCAGGGAACAAAGGATTAAGGACTTGCCCTAAACGCTACGCGTACTAGTGGCTGTACAAGTATGTAACAACTCTTGTATTATGTAAATGTATAAATAAAAAAAATAAAAAAATCTAGAGCTATCAGGTGGCCACAGAGCATTAAGCCTAAAGCCATCAGGAGGGGACAGTGCACTTAACTTAGAGCCAACAGGTAGACACAACGGGAGTGTAACAGCTTAAAAATATAGTGCCACATTACACTAATATTATATTACTCAGGTTCTCATATGACCTGTTGGGAGACCGGTCGGCTGAGCGGACAGCACGCTGGACTTGTGATTCTGTGGTCCTGGGTTCGATCCCAGGCGTCGGCGAGAAACAATGGGCAGAGTTTCTTTCACCCTATGCCCTTGTTACCTAGCAGTAAAATAGGTACCTGGGTGTTAGTCAGCTGTCACGGGCTGCTTCCTGGGGGTGGAGGCCTGGTCGAGGACCGGGCAGCGGGGACACTAAAGGCCCGGAAATCATCTCAAGATAACCTCAAGATAACCTCATATGACAGGGACTCAGTGTAATAAAGGCACCTTAACATTAACTTATGTAAATGCAGATTTAATGTTTTCCCAACTACATTGATAGCTTTTGTTTGATGGGGAGAAAATGCAAAAGTTTGTAGAGAAAAGGGAAGAGAGGGAGAGGGAAGGGAAAGGAGAAGATGAAGGAAAAAGGGATAATGATTTGAGCTGCTACAGACAGGAGCTTTCAGCGAAGTTACTCTTTACATTTACCTGAAACTTTGTTTCGTGAGGATGTATACATTTTTACAGCGATGTATAATTTTATACAATGTAACAGTTTTTGGCCCTGGATAATATTTTTTAACCGTTTATGCCTCCAAAATCTAGAAAATGGTTATTATTTTAAGAAACTTGCGTTAGATCTTGACTTAGAGACCTTAGGGAAGATGTCTAGGGCAAAGATCAAAGGCACAATTTAAAGCTTTAGGATAATAATATTATTTTTTTCCCTTCATTGGAGGCATAACAAATTTGAAAACAACACACACTCAGCTACTCTTCCTAAGGCTTCCCAATCGTCAAGAAACTGTCGTCCTACAGTGGCATTAAACCTAACCTACTAGAGGACCCATAACAGAAAACAGGACATTAGGTCACTTAAGCGAGCCGCTTACATTTTCTAGTACGACTACTTTTGGTCTTAGGTAGACTATACGTCAAAATGCGACGTTCTATTATGAGGACGGCGTGACACGCTACCCAGGGGAAATGGCTGTAATGTTACAGTGTATTATGTAATGAGGTTGGTGTCAGGCTCTGTATTTTAATGAATTATTTCCGTTAAACACGACGGTGTAAAGTAGAACAACTTCACAGTACTCAGTGACACATTTAGGGTCACGTGACCAAGTACTGACAGTGAGAGGAGACCAGTAACGTCTTGCACTAAGCAGGACACCAGTGACGTCATGTATTAAACAAGACCCCAGTGACGTCATGCACTAAGCAGGACCTCTCGTAAATGTGAGGACTCTGACATGCGAATTGATTCACTTTTTTTGCAGTGATCATTGTAAGGCACTGTTAAAAACCTATTAGGCGGTGAATGGCGTAAATGTGTAAACATCAGTCAGGTGGAGGAGGGGTGATGTCTCCATGACAACGGCGTCGCATCTTCCCTTTAACCAGTATTTAAATACTACATAACAAGTGAATGAGAAAGAAATGTCCAAAATCTGAATAATGTTGCAGTGTAACAAGTAGGAAGATGTGTTGTAACATCAACATGCATCTTAACTCTATGACCCAAGTATTAGGATATGTTGCAACATCATTATGCTTCAAAACTCTATGACCAAGTATTGAGATATGTTGCCACATCATCAATTTTCTAAACTCTATGACCCAAATATTAGGATATGTTGCAACATCATCATGCTTCTAAACTCATTTTTTAGTTTAGAAAAGTATTTCATTATGAATATTGAATTCCATGAGTCTTGACATGGGATTGAGTGCATGGGCATGTTGACAATTTCTCTTGGAAAATCTTCCTCTCTCGTGTTGATATCAATTATATTTACAGGGGTTTGGGTATCACGCATAAAGACGTTGTCCGGATCTTCCACTTTCAAACTGTTTATTGTTATAACCATAACCAGGCACTGCATCACCAACCTCAACAAGGCCCTGAACAACATCAACACCAGCCTCCACACCCTCAGCCACAACATAACCATAACCAGGCACTGCATCACCAACCTCAACAAGGCCCTGAACAACATCAACACCAGCCTCCACACCCTCAGCCACAACATAACCATAACCAGGCACTGCATCACCAACCTCAACAAGGCCCTGAACAACATCAACACCAGCCTCCACACCCTCAGCCACAACATAACCATAACCAGGCACTGCATCACCAACCTCAACAAGGCCCTGAACAACATCAACACCAGCCTCCACACCCTCAGCCACAACATAACCATAACCAGGCACTGCATCACCAACCTCAACAAGGACCTGAACAACATCAACACCGGCCTCCACACCCTCAGCCACAACATAACCATAACCAGGCACTGCATCACCAACCTCAACAAGGCCCTGAACAACATCAACACCGGCCTCCACACCCTCAGCCACAACATAACCATAACCAGGCACTGCATCACCAACCTCAACAAGGCCCTGAACAACATCAACACCAGCCTCCACACCTTCAGCCACAACATAACCATAACCAGGCACTACATCACCAACCTCAACAAGGCCCTGAACAACATCAACACCAGCCTCCACACCCTCAGCCACAACATAACCACAACCAGGCACTGCATCACCAACCTCAACAAGGCCCTGAACAACATCAACACCAGCCTCCACACCCTCAGCCACAACATAACCACAACCAGGCACTGCATCTAATTACAGGTGTGGGATATTTGGGCTTGAATCTGATTATTTAAATATTAATGTAGTAAATTAAATTACGAAGGACCACCCGCTTTTGTAGAAAAGAGGGAAACTGAGAATTTCTGATCATTAGATAATTCCTAGATGAAACCAGTAGCTATGGATAAAAACTAGAAATAAGATCATAATAATAATTAATGGGCTGTATTATTAAATGAATCAAACCTCAAACACCTACATTGGGGGGTTATTACTGGAGGTAAGTACGTCCAGGAATTAGTGTGGTTCGTTCACTAATTCAATTAATAAAAATCTAATCCTATAAAATAATATTGAAACTGTTATCATTACCAAAAGGAGGAACATAGATTATGAGCATAGTAATGAGTTACAGTAAACCACATATTAATCCCAAAGAATTCTGCACACAAATTGCAATAGAATCATAAAAAGGAAATAAATCTTAGCTTAATGAAGATTCCTTTAGAAAGCCATAGAAGTCCTCTTATTCTCCAGACTCGGTCGACTGACGAGTGGAACGGGTTAACATGGGGGAAGGCAGTATGAAGAATTCTTCTCTCGTGCTGCAAAACAAATAAATTTTCAGTAGCAACTGATTTGACTACTAAATCTATATTCAAGAATATTAAGAGTTACAGGTGACAAATTTAATCACCTGTTATTAGGTGTTATCGCGCGTCATAACGGACAATCACCCTGCTACTATCAAAACCTCTACCTGATGCATCACATAAAGGAATTTACTTAGCTGTGGGCACTGTGTAAGTATTAAGATTGCCGTGTTTCGCATCTCAGGCTCCGGCTAAGCCTATCCTGAATAATGATGCGTTCCGCTGGCTGGTCACGTGTCGTCAGGAACTAAGTCAAAGGGCTCCTTATTTGACACCAGCACTAGCTGAAGGTACTATCTGCAAGGTTATTCACGCCTCACAGTGGCGACTTTCATCTGAGGATGGATAACACCTGCCCTATTTGCTGGGCAATGGCGTCTTATTATGAGTACGGTAAGCGCAGGTCTGCTCTTGATCAGCTCTCCACGTGTACTGAGATGGCGTCCCTCTACCCACGCCGAGCCCGCGTTCATAAAACAAATTATTGTCTCGAACATTAATATTTCTCGCATTTGCGCTTGAAACGTTGAAGACTGGACGGGTTTATTATTTAGAGGAAGAAAATATTATTATTTACCAGTTCAAGAATAGTAAATATATAAGGGAGAGGAATTAATGTCTCCCCATGGCATTCATTGGTGACGATAACTTTATCACGAGATAGACGCTATGATTCCAACGCTCTATTCGGCTTTTAGTTAGAGATCAATTCGTCAGCAATTAGTTATCATACAGAATGCTTTAATTATGGAGAATCGAATATAATTCTCACATACATTGGATATAATGTGTTTACTGTAAGGAAATCTGACGCAATACTGGCGTCAGGTGACGTGAGAATTCTAGCCTACTGCACAGATGAATTATTAGTACATGAGAATTCTACGAGTTGTTAATTTTACTTACTACAATAATTAGTATGGTTAGTAATAAGTAATGAGAATACAACAATGTTGTATTTGGTGTTGGAAATATCCAACATAACTCCGGGGGGAGGATTCTAGGGTCGTAGTGTACTGTGTTGTACTGACCTATCCCGAAGTGATATTAAGATTAGTACATTAGTATGTTAATATGTTAGTATGTTAGTACACACATAACGAACGTCCCGGATTTATCAGGGACTTACAAGAACTTGAGTCTTGCTAATTACATGTCAAATGAAACATGTTGTTTGTAGCCTACACAATATTTAAAAAATTGTTCTTAGTTGAGAACTATAATAGGCTTGTAGTTTCCCTTAGTGGAAACATGTATTAAATATTGAAACATTAAATGATTAAGTTATCGGTAATCAGGAACGCTCGCAAAGCCCACAATAAACTCAACAACTAGGGTTGCAGTGACATGTAATGGTGTATTACGTAGCTGTTGAATCGTAGGTAAACTCAGAATAAGTTCCTAAGAACTGATAACACTATTGTATATTTATACAGTAAAGTGTTATTAGTCATTTAAAATCGAGGAGACTATGACACTACAGTAAGGTCACTTTCTAGGGTTGCAGTGACTTGTAACTATTGAGTTACTAGACAATAACATCACGCAGCATTATGATCACCTCAAATTCAAATGAGGAAGTTGAATTTAATGTGCACTGCCGTGCAGTAGTCATGCTGACTGATGGTACAACTAATTTGCTAACTAGCTAAAATAATAGAAAAGTAGAGAACTGAAAAGTTTATTCATTAAAATCAAGGAAAATTCTGAGTCGACAGTGAGATTAGTAGCCTAGTCGTTCTGACTTATGAGCTAATTAATTGGCAGCTCATAGGCTTGACACTGTAAACTGGTTAATACGAAATCACCTTTACATGAATTTGAGTTTATTAAATCAGTCTCTATAAGTATAGTCAACTGTAATTAATGGTGAGTACAGATTAGGCTAGTACTCAGTTGACACTAACTAAACTCCCTAAACCTACTTAAGTAAGTGACTAAGCTAATTGTGAACAAAAATGTACTCAAATTAACATTGTGAGCAGTATTGAGCTCATTAACAGGTCGAGCTATATTGAACTCGTGAACATGGTGAGCTACAGTGAGCTCGTCAACAGTGTTGACAGGGTGAGCTGCAGTGAGCTCGTTAGCAGTGCTAACAGGGTGAGTTACAGCGAACTTGTCAACAGTGTTGACAGGGTGAGCTACAGTGAGCTCGTTAGCAGTGCTAACAGGGTGAGTTGCAGTGAACTCGTCAACAGTGTTGACAGGGTGAGCTACATTGAGCTCGTTAGCAGTGTTAACAGGGTGAGTTGCAGTGAACTCGTCAACAGTGTGAGCTACATTGAGCTCGTTAGCAGTGCTAACAGGGTGAGTTGCAGTGAACTCGTCAACAGTGTGAGCTACATTGAGCTCGTTAGCAGTGCTAACAGGGTGAGTTGCAGTGAACTCGTCAACAGTGTTGACAGGGTGAGCTACATTGAGCTCGTTAGCAGTGCTAACAGGGTGAGTTGCAGTGAACTCGTCAACAGTGTTGACAGGGTGAGCTACATTGAGCTCGTTAGCAGTGCTAACAGGGTGAGTTGCAGTGAACTCGTCAACAGTGTTGACAGGGTGAGCTACATTGAGCTCGTTAGCAGTGCTAACAGGGTGAGTTACAGTGAACTCGTCAACAGTGTTGACAGGGTGAGCTACATTGAGCTCGTTAGCAGTGCTAACAGGGTGAGTTCAGTGAACTCGAATTAACGAGGTGGAGTTTTGTCATTCAATTATCATGGCGAGCAATATTAAGCTTGTACGCATGGTGAACGAGCACTCATATTATTACGTTAATTCTAAGGTGAGCTATATTAAGCTCAGGAAGCATGTTAATTAACAATGCTAATGTTTAACGATAACGCATTAAACATATTAGTTCTCTGGAAATTCGCTTACATATTAGTAAGTTTGCAAGTTTGTTCGTGCTGCGTTCCTACACTAAATAAGCAGAAACGAAAGAAAAAACAACTCAAACAATTAATGCAAATATTTATCACTAACTCTTAGTGCAGAAAACATGGTATTAAGGTTTTCTTGGCAAACCTTTAAGCGCAAGTATAGTGGACCAGTGGTCCTAGTGAATTTGTTACTAAATTCAGGAAATGCCAGTGGCATTTGAGTGCTAGATTCTCTAGCCTAACATTATTAATTACCTAGGGGGTACTAGATTCTCTAGTCCAACATTACAATTTAACTAGGAAGACTGAGTGTGGTCAGCTACTACTTGTCGAGAATAATTCTAGGTCTGTAGTGAATTCAATGGTTTGGTCGTTGTGACTTGTACTTGTTTGAGTATGGACCATTGGTTATCACTGAGAGCTATGAAACATCTCGGCGAGTATCAATTGCACTACATTCAATCTGAGTTTATTACTCAGCTGCGTTTCTCCCTTTAGCTTGCTGCTGGAGAATTGATTTGTTGCTGACTAATTTATCATTGTTGGCCGGCTTAGGCTTGTTCACATTCAGAACTTTACCAGTAAGTAAGTAGCCACCTGCTGATTGGAGCATATTCATTCCCAATCGTTTAACATGTCCAGTTATGAACTGGTAATAGTAGTCGGCTCCTACTAGTACATCTATATTGTTAAGGTGGTCAGACGTTAATTTGTTGTCAGCCAAATTAATTTCACGTTCCTGCAGGAAGTGGGCTGTGTACCCCAGACCCTTGATATGTAAGTCTAAAGGTATTTGATCTACAACAATGGCTTGGACAGCCTTGGCATGACTACCTAGTCGTACAAGCGGTTGAACTACTGAGTATTCATGGGTTCCTCGATTTATCATGGACCCTGACAAGTTTAATTTTACCTGTCCTATTGGTTGTAAATTAAGTGCCTCTGCTGCCCTTTGAGTAATAAAAGTTCTCTGGGAACCTTGGTCAAATAGTCCACGTATGGTGATCTTGGTTCCTCTGTTCTTCACTTGAAGTTGGGCAGTAGGCAAAGCAGCATCCACTTGAGATGCTTGTGAAGTTACGCTGTACACATCTCGCACCTTGCAACACTGTACTGGTGTAGATTCTCTACGTCCTATTCTAGGATTGACATAATTAGTCCTAACTAATTTGCACAGTGCAGCATGATGCTTACCCTTTCTACACCTATTGCAGGTGTTCAGTGGGGTGTCACAGCTGTTAACATTATGTGGTTTGAGACACCTAGTACATTTGTGTAACTGTTTGAGTCGTCTGACTCTTGTGTCTCTATTAGGATAATTAGTACATTTGTACAGATAATGTTTTTGATTGCAAAACAAGCATATTCCCCATCCTACAGATCGTTTAGGTGTTACCGGTTTAGGTAAAACAGTATTTGCAGGTGGTGATGGTTTTGCTGCTTGCATTTGCTTGTTATTTATTCTCTTGTGAGTACTTGGTGTACTCTGGGGAACCATTAACAGGCTCTTGGGAGTGCTCTTTGGACTATTAGGTCTCTTAGGAGCACCTGTTGGACTCTTAGGTCTCCCTGATGAATCAGTGTTTGACTGATTCTGGTTACATTGAGTATTAGCACCTTTGTTACCTAGTGACAGTGTCACTTTAGTAGTTTCAGGCAAGGAAACTGATGTAGGTACAGTTTTGGTGCATTCAGATTCAGCATTAATTGCTTGGTCTGCTGTATGATTGCTCATATTGCGCAAACCTGTAAATATATCCTGCATTGACAGGGTATTACCATTCTGGTATACATATAATTTATTAAGTGTGTCTCCAGACAATTTTCTTTGGATGATAATTTTAGTCATCCACTCAGTAGTTGGGTGATCCACCTCTTTACTGAAAGAATTTATCAGTGACTCAAGCTGAAAACTAAAGGTTTGTAAGGAGTCAACTGATTGCTCTGGTGAAGATAAATTTAATAATTGGTGCACAAGGTTTATAATAGTCTTCTCATTGTTAGCACTTACTTTAGAAGGCTGTTGGGAGCAATTGTGACCATTACTTGTGTTGCTTAAGGCTTCTTGCTTAGCCTCAGCTTTAATTATAGCTTCGACTGCTGCTGCAGCATTAGCTTTATCATCTTCTGGTTCAGATTCACTGATTATTGCAGCTTCACTTGTTTCATCTGCAGCTTCACTTGTTTCTCTGGGTTCTGGTGATAAGCTAGTTAATTCAGTAGCCTTATGTATTGAACTTATAGAATCCAGGGAACATTGAGAAGAGTGGTCTGAAATTTGATCAGACTCTGTAAACAAATCATCACATGAAGCGGTATTAGATGAGAGGTTAGAAAATGAAGGTTGAACTTCAGTTGTTGATCTTGTATAGTGATCAACATTGATTAGAGGATTCTCCTCGTCTTGAGTTAGTTCAGGTATTTCATCCGAACTGAGTGTTAACCTGGATACAGGTCTATTAATGAACTGATCTATCCACTCGGGAATATCTAGTCTCGCAAGCACTTTATCATATTGGTCTAACCTGGTTTGAACGATACATTCAAAGTCATCAAGCTCAGATTCTGTTAGACATAAGTCGTCTGAGACAGTATGACCGACTTGGAGTAAATTCCTGTGGGACTCGATTACAGTCTTGATATAGTCATATCTTTTGTTAGCGTTCCTTATGGAACTTGCTGTTCTGTAGGTGTAATCTGGGTCAGTTTCTACACAGTTGTCACATTTGATAAACTGTTTTCCTAGCTGGAGTTGAAGAGCTATCAAGAATCTTGCATTCCTTTCTAAAGGATTAATTCTTGCGGTAAATTGAGCCTGATAGGGCTTATGTAGCTAGTGGTATAGCTATGGTGTGCTCCTTGATGCACAGCAGGTATAATTATTGACAGCCTGATAGGGCTCATGTAGCTAGTGGTATAGCTATAGTCTGCTCCTTGATGGAGCAGCAGCAGGTATAATTATTGACAGCCTGATAGGGCTCATGTAGCTAGTGGTATAGCTATAGTCTGCTCCTTGAGGCAGGTATAATTATTGACAGCCTGATAGGGCTTATGTAGCTAGTGGTATAGCTATGGTGTCTGCTCCTTGATGTAGAGCAGGTATAAGTATTGACAGCCTGATAGGGCTTGAGGCTGGTTGTAATTTACCTCATTTAGAGGTTAGCTACCTACCTAATAATAAGCAACTAAGATTTGAGTGGTACCTTGGTCTCACTACAGGTGTTCCTCAGCTTAGCTCTTCTAAATCAGCCTCGGATGGGTAGTAGACTTACAGTAACACTCAAAAACATACATAGAAATATGCAATAAAATAATTACGCAATAAATGGTTAATCCCACCCTTGATAGGGTCAGCACAAAAGAATAATATATGTGTCACTAACTAGCTCAAGGCTAGTCGTGAGAATTTCTACTTGAGAAACTACATCTATGTTTAGTCTGTGCTTGTGCCAGATTCAACACAATCACAGCCTAAATTGCTACCTACTAAAGGTTGGTAAAGATTATATTATGGTGCAGTAATGTGCAAATAATTGTGCTGTGTTTTTGTTTTTTTTGTATTTTATATAATATACACTTCTGTAATTATGTGTATAAGAAATTAAATGAACACAAAAGAATTAATTGTGTTTGGCAAGTATTCTACTGCCGTAAATATTATCTAACTCCTGAATGTACTCCTATTGGTGGAATAAAATATTATCAGGGTTAGTAATGATTAACTAGTATGAGATCAGTAATTTATATTAGTATACTGGATCCCTAAATGTTAATGATCCACTGACTTGAGTGAATCAGTAATTTATAACATGGATTCAGGCTATAATGGACAGTCTGCTGACAGCCATATATTGAAACATTGGTATAGCCTAAATGGTTAACACTTAATTGGTGTTAGTGATTAATATAAGGTTATGAGCTGTTGCTCTTGGTGACCTAAAGATTCTACTTCAGTATGAAGTGTAGGTCTAAATGTTGTGGGTAATTGGCTATGACCCACTAAAGCTACGTATAAGGTAGCTATGTTAGTGTGATCTAGACTAACTGATGTGTTACACTGTTAGTTGACACAATTAATTAAATAGTTAGTCTAGCTTCTATCACACAAGGATTAGTTATTAATGGTTAATATTTTAATTATAGATTTAATGCCTATCCGGTTCGAAGGACCATAATGTGGGATATTTGGGCTTGAATCTGATTATTTAAATATTAATGTAGTAAATTAAATTTCGAAGGACCACCCGCTTTTGTAGAAAAGAGGGAAACTGAGAATTTCTGATCATTAGATAATTCCTAGATAAAACCAGTAGCTATGGATAAAAACTAGAAATAAGATCATAATAATAATTAATGGGCTGTATTATTAAATGAATCAAACCTCAAACACCTACATTGGGGGGTTATTACTGGAGGTAAGTACGTCCAGGAATTAGTGTGGTTCGTTCACTAATTCAATTAATAATAATCTAATCCTATAAAATAATATTGAAACTATTATCATTACCAAAAGGAGGAACATAGATTATGAGCATAGTAATGAGTTACAGTAAACCACATATTAATCCCAAAGAATTCTGCACACAAATTGCAATAGAATCATAAAAAGGAAATAAATCTTAGCTTAATGAAGATTCCTTTAGAAAGCCATTGAAGTCCTCTTATTCTCCAGACTCGGTCGACTGACGAGTGGAACGGGTTAACATGGGGGAAGGCAGTATGAAGAATTCTTCTCTCGTGCTGCAAAACAAATAAATTTTCAGTAGCAACTGATTTGACTACTAAATCTATATTCAAGAATATTAAGAGTTACAGGTGACAAATTTAATCACCTGTTACTAGGTGTTATCGCACGTCATAACGGACAATCACCCTGCTACTATCAAAACCTCTACCTGATGCATCACATAAAGGAATTTACTTAGCTGTGGGCACTGTGTAAGTATTAAGATTGCCGTGTTTCGCATCTCAGGCTCCGGCTAAGCCTATCCTGAATAATGATGCGTTCCGCTGGCTGGTCACATGTCGTCAGGAACTAAGTCAAAGGGCTCCTTATTTGACACCAGCACTAGCTGAAGGTACTATCTGCAAGGTTATTCACGCCTCACAGTGGCGACTTTCATCTGAGGATGGATAACACCTGCCCTATTTGCTGGGCAATGGCGTATTATTATGAGTACGGTAAGCACAGGTCTGCTCTTGATCAGCTCTCCACGTGTACTGAGATGGCGTCCCTCTACCCACGCCGAGCCCGCGTTCATAAAACAAATTATTGTCTCGAACATTAATATTTCTCGCATTTGCGCTTGAAACGTTGAAGACTGGACGGGTTTATTATTTAGAGGAAGAAAATATTATTATTTACCAGTTCAAGAATAGTAAATATATAAGGGAGAGGAATTAATGTCTCCCCATGGCATTCATTGGTGACGATAACTTTATCACGAGATAGACGCTATGATTCCAACGCTCTATTCGGCTTTTAGTTAGAGATCAATTCGCCAGCAATTAGTTATCATACAGAATGCTTTAATTATGGAGAATCGAATATAATTCTCACATACATTGGATATAATGTGTTTACTGTAAGGAAATCTGACGCAATACTGGCGTCAGGTGACGTGAGAATTCTAGCCTACTGCACAAATGAATTATTAGTACATGAGAATTCTACGAGTTGTTAATTTTACTTACTACAATAATTAGTATGGTTAGTAATAAGTAATGAGAATACAACAATGTTGTATTTGGTGTTGGAAATATCCAACAACAGGATAAGGATTAGGGATTGGACGGGGGGAGGAAGGAATGGTGCCCAGCAGCTAAGTTATCCTTACAAACTGACAATTTTGACAATGGTCTAAGAATACGGTACACAAAGGGGATATTAATAAGACATTCAAAGTATCAACATTAAATTTGTGGTTAAATGAAAAAAAAAAATGTTGGATATAAATGTTAATCATTAAAGAGGTATAGAAAACTACGACAATTCGACCATGCGAATGTGAGAGGATGAGCAGGATATTATAATTTATCAGATATTATATACAATTATTGTGTAATTAGAAATATTTTAATAATTTTTTACCAATATAAAATTAAAGAAAAGCCTATTATTTATTTTTAAAATTCTTTAATATTTAAAAAAAAATTATTACAAAATTTTACTGTCGATATTTTTTTATAAATTTTAGTATATATATAACGAAACTTATGTTAAGTTATTTCATTTTATATTCTAAAAATTTTGAGTGTACATTATGTTCATTAAGCTATGCAGTGTTCAGGGATCACTTATGGACTGTCTACTACAGTAGTCGTCGCAGTTGTTAGAGAGTGGAGGACACTTAGCTGCTGTGTACCATGTTCCGAGGTCAGTGGTTATCACAGAAACTCACTTTTCAACAGTTGATTCTTGTTGTTGGTGTTTCTGTCAAGGAGCCACAGAACACTAAGTATAGAGCCAGCAGGTGGTCACAAGGTACTTTGTCCCGGTGACACCATGCACTAAGCAGGACCGCAGAGACGTCATGCACTAAGCAGGACCCGTGATGTCATGCACTAAGCAGGACCCCAGTGACGTCATGCACTAAGCAGGACCCCAGTGACGTCATGCACTAAGCAGGACCCCAGTGACATCGTGCACTAAGCAGGAACCCAGTGACGTCATACACTAAGCAGGACCCCAGTGGCGTCATGCACCAAGCAGGACCCCAGTGACGTCATGCACCAAGCAGGATCCCAGTGACGTCATGCACTAAGCAGGACCCTTCATGAATGTGAGGACTCTGACATGTGAATGGACTCGCTGCTCTGTGCAGTGATCATTGTAAGACACTGAATCCAGTTACAGGATAAGGATTTGGGATAGGACTGGAAAGGAAGGAATGGTGCCCAGTAGCTAAGTGATCCCCACTTACTGACGACTGTGACAGTGGCCTAAGAATACGGTACACAAAGGGGATATTAATAAGGTATTCAAAATATCAACACAATTTCTGTTAGAATGAAACATAAAAAACTTCAATATAATAGCTACCCATTAAATCGGTGTAGAAAACCACGACCATATGTGTGCAGGATATTATTAATTATTACTTCTTATATATAATGAGTTAACAAGAAAATTAAATTATAATTAAAATTTGAAAATTCGTATAAAATTCAAATGAACTATAATTATTTTTCATAATTTTAAAGCACACTTTTAAATTTTAACATAAAATTTTATTATGTTAATTTTCTTTAATTATATAAAAAGAAACTTAAAATTCTATACGGCTGCAGAAATGTTATTTAAATTATAAGTGAAGAGAGCAACTATGAAACTTTGCTATCGGCAGCAGGCTGGAATCATATGGCTACTGTGTAATACGGTGATCGTCGCATTTCTTAAGTGTTGGGGACATTTAGCTACTGTGTACCGTGTTCTGAGGCCAATAGTTGTCAAAGAATTTAACCATTCAACAGGTGATTTTTAATGTTAGTGTTACGGTCAGGCGGCCACAGAGCAGTAAGCCTAGAGCCAGCAGGTGGCCACAGAGCAGTAAGCCTAGAGCCAGCAGGTGGCCACAGATCAGTAAGCCTAGCGCCAGCAGGTGGCCACAAAGGACGAGAACAGCCTTGATATTTAATGTTAAATTACACTATTGCACTTATATTAATTACTCAGGTTCGTCATTTAACAAAGACTCAGTGTAATAAGGGCACCCTAACATCATCTCATGTAAATGCTGATTTAATGTTTTCCCAACTATATTGACAGCTCTTGTTTGATGGTGAGAAAATGCAAATTCTTTTTGGTGGAGAGGTGTTACGGACCCGAGCCCAGCGTCCGAGCACGGAGCAGTGACGGCCGCGCCATCTGTGGGTCAGCTCCCGAAACCCCCTCCAAATGGACGACGCCACCTAGTAAGGACGAGATATACTGGACACAAGGGCTAGTTTCCCGTCCTGATCAGCTCATGACACAGCCGCTGCTGACCTCTGGTGAGGTGGAGCTTAGACAGCAACGCCATCTATGGAGTGGATACATCGGGCGTTTGTGTCTAAGCCTGTAAGTGACGTGCCCTATGGTGTCCCTATTACTGATGACGTGTCTGATTACAGAGTCGACCTGGGACTGCTGAATCGGACAGTGGATCAGTCTACCCAAGGCAGCCGTCTTGTCTCCAAGTATTTGCTGCAGCAGCTGTGAGTCAACCCCCGGATGAACACTGAGGTGTTAGCCTGCCTGTGACGTGGCAGCTGAGGGATTGTCGTACCCACTACTGACTGGTAGAGACGCTTAACCACTGGGGTATTGTGGTGAGGAGAGTGATCTGTGGGATCACACGAGGCTCCTGACTAGGGCTCGCAACCCTAGTATCGGTCGTGGAGTGGCCTACGCAGCGTTGCTGATTGGAACCTGCCAGCTACAGGCTGGATTTGTGGTTGACGGCCTCCACGACGGTGCCCCCAGTAGAATTGTGATTTGGCTGGCCTGTGGCCAGGGTAGACTCAAGAGAATCGAAGGATTTGTCGTGAGGCCACAAGAGGACCAAGAGCTTAGCATCGTCGAGCACCGTGGAACACTCCGCGTCTTCAGAGGAAGACCACATTGTATATAATAGTGTTAATACCTCCCCCGTGTGATAAGATATATATTATTTATGGTGACGGTGATAATTATATTATTACGTTTTTGCCTTTGTCTCCCTTCCCCTTTAATTTACTTGTGTTACGGATCACATCCCTTGAAAGCCACTACTAGCTTGGGGCCGGATACCCTACCTCTAACAACATCAGAGAAAGAACCCGGTTGCGACCCGAGAGGGCTGTAACATAATTGGCATCCCCAGCGGGATCCGACCCCTTGTCAAGTATGTTTGACAGGGGTGGTGAAGTGGCGTTATCCCTGTAAATAATTCCCCCTGTGTGTGACTATTAGGACGTTATACGTCCTGTGCGGTGCTCGGAGTGACTAAGTGCAATATTGTGCAGTGCGGTGCTCGCTGTGATTAAGTGCAATATTGTGTAGTGCGGTGCTCGCTGTGATTCAGTGCAACATTGTATAGCGAAGTGCTCGCTGTGATTAAGTGCAATATTGTGTGGTGCGGTGCCCGGTGTAATTACGTGCAAAATTGGCAAGTGAGGCGCTAGGTGCGATAAAGTGCAATATTGACGTAGAACAGTGCTTGGTGCGTTAAGTGCTAACGTGAAGCGGTGTGTTAAGTGCTAGTGTTCCATCTCGGTGACAATGGCAGAAAAATCGACCATCGACGATCTGGACGATGTTCAGGCTTTTCTGAACAGGGAGGACTGTCTTGCCAGATTAAAATATCTGGGGAAACAGGAACTCGTACTGGTGAGTGCCTACCTGGAGATCAAGATACGTGCCAGTGATTCCCGTGTGGAGATCTTGTCAAAGGTTCACCGGCATTTGAAGGCCGATGAGAAACAAGAAAGTGAGGCACTAGGTACAAAAGAAACTGAAGAAGTAGCTTCCACTGAAAAGGAAGATAAAGGCAGTGACATTGACAGCGATGCAGGTGAGCTGAATATTAGCTTTCTTACTGTCAAAATGCGTGCCTTAGAGATAAATCGCGAGATAGAATGGAAAAAGTTAGAATTAGAACGAGAATTAAAAGATAAAGAAATGGAGATGAAAGATAAAGAATTGGCGATGAGGCGTTTAGAACTAGAAAGAGAAGAAAGAAGAGAAGAACGAGAAGGAGAAAGAGAAGAGCGAGAAAGAGCAGAGAAACGAGAAAGAGAAGCGCGAGAGAGAGAAGAAAAAGAAAAGGAGAGACAACATGAGCTAGAAGTATTGCGATTAGGCGGTAGTCAGAGGCAAACAATAGGAACAAGTATTTTCGATCCGGTGAGGAACATCAAAATGGTCCCGAAGTTCAACGAGAAGGAAGTTTCGAAGTTCTTCGCGGCCTTCGAGAAAGTCGCAGCCTCTTTGGAGTGGCCAAAGGAGAATTGGGCCATCATGATACAGTCCGTCCTGACTGGGAAGGCCCAAATCGCCTACTCCACGTTGTCCCTTGATGACTCTGGCGATTACGACAAGGTGAAGAAGGTAGTGCTCCTGGCGTACCAATTGGTACCTGAGGCGTACAGGCAAAAGTTTAGAAACCTGAAGAAGACCTCAGAGCACACTTTCACCGAATTTGCGACCATCAAGGAGCGACTTTTCCAGGAATGGTGTACCTCTCGGAAGGTGGAGACCAAAGAAGACCTCGAGCAGCTCATACTGTTAGAGGACTTCAAAGACTGTCTGTCTGGAGATCTAAAGACGTACTTAGAAGAGCAGCAGGTAGAGACCTTGAGTGCGGCAGCCACCATGGCTGAAGAGTACATCCTAACGCATAGGCCTTCTGCTAAGTACGTCCCGAGGAATTACCCACGCCGGTTTGACAAGCCTCGTCAGGACAAAGAGGAGACCCCCGTCCCACAAAGCGCTAAGAAGACGCCCCCAAGTAGCCCTCGACGGACTAGTCCTAATAGTCTGCAACACCGGAGTCCGAGGAGGAATATGGTGTGCTGGACTTGTGGGCAGAAAGGGCATGTAGCTGCTATGTGTCGAGGCAGAAGAGGTAGCGGCCCACGTAGGGAGGTGATGTTGATGAGCTGTGTAACTCCACCAGCAGGAAGCCAGTCTATGACTAGTCAGGAAGGACCAAGTTTGTTCGCCCCTCACACTTCAGGCGGGTATGTATCGAGTGATCATATTGGTAGGTCAGTAGTAGTGCTCAGAGATAGTGGAGCAGCCCAGTCCCTGATCGTGGGAAACTCGTTACCCGAGGGAGTGAGTGTGGATGGGAGACAAAAGGTTGTCCTGGTTGGGTTTCCTAGGACGCAGTACATCGCCCCCTTAGTGCCGGTACATCTCGACTCGCCTTACTTCAGTGGCACATGTGTGTTGGCAGTAGTCGATACCCTACCTCTAGCTGGGATTGACGTGATACTAGCCAACGACTTGGTGACCGATTGGAGCAACAATCATCCCAAGGTCGCGGACGAGTCAGCCGGAACAGCAAGGTCCGAGGTAACGGCAGGCATTGGTAATATCCAGGTACAGACAGACCTGGAATTAGATAACATGTTTAATTTGTCCTCTCGCCTACAGATTGACAGCATCCTAGCAGAGTCTCCTGATTCTTCTCCCGACGAAGAACATGCGGTTAAGGAGGCAGAAGCAACTGAGCAAGAAGAGAGGCCTTGTGTGCAAACACCAACGAATACCAAAGAGTCTGGAGTGAAGGCACCCGAGTACTTGCAGTATGGCAAGGTACAACGTTCATTGAACCGGCCAGAGATTCCCCAGACGTCGGAGGTATGTGAGGTATGTACGAAAGTTTTAGTGCCCTCTTCGGTCCAAACCAGGCTAATGGATATAGCTGGCTATGGACATTACAAGCTCATGAAACTTGTCCCTAAGTTAACCAAATGTTTCTTAGCGGTATTTTGTTTTGTTCTTGTATGTGCTCTCAGTGAGGACCAGTTGACGACCCGGCAGATGATGGCTCCCATGAACACCATGAAGAGATCCCAGGGATTGGAGACGTGCACTGTGAGTGTTGCAGACGAAGAAGGGACCTGGAAGGTGATGGTAGATATAGGAGGTACGAGATATGATAATATGAGTGACTGTTTCCGACAGGTTGACACCCCCCGTGTGATTGCTGAGCCTGGATTCAGCGTTATGCGGAATGTTGGTCGACCTTACGGTGGCAGAGCAGACACCATCTGCGGTGTACAAGCAGCTCTGTTGGAACTAGGTGTGGGCCTAGTAGGCGAGTGTGCAGTAAGTACTGACTTACCCACTGTCGCTGTCACTCTAAATGATCAGACCCCTGTATTCCAGGTTCCCTTCTCCCTGAAGGACTACCGGACCGGCACCAGAAATGCCGTCTGTGACCAGCTATCATCGATGCCACGACACAGGGAAGTGTCGAGTAGCCCCAGGTCGTGTTTATACCAATTCTTACTCAGGACACGTGAGAATATGCCCCTGATTGACGTCGCAGTGGAAGTGTGGAAGATTACATCAGGCAGGTCATTGCCTTCCATCTTCAAGTTTCCTTTGTGCCAGAGTTCCCCAATAGTACAGTTCTGTGGACAAGACAGCCTCATCACTCCAGTTTATAATGTACGTGAGTCCATGTGGAGTTGTATCCACGTACTAATTTGGTTTGTGTTTTTCTTTATAGAAACCCAAACCAAATTCTTTTTGGTGGGGAGGTGTTACGGACCCGAGCCCAGCGTCCGAGCACGGAGCAGTGACGACCGCGCCATCTGTGGGTCAGCTCCCGAAACCCCCTCCAAATGGACGACGCCACCTAGTTAGGACGAGATATACTGGCCACAAGGGCTAGTTTCCCGTCCTGGTCAGCTCATGACACAGCCGCTGCTGACCTCTGGTGAGGTGGAGTTTAGACAGCAACGCCATCTATGGAGTGGATACGTCGGGCATTTGTGTCTAAGCCTGTAAGTGACGTGCCCTATGGTGACCCTATTACTGATGACGTGTCTGATTACAGAGTCGACCTGGGACTGCTGAATCAGACAGTGGATCAGTCTACCCAAGGCAGCCGTCTTGTCTCCAAGTATTTGCTGCAGCAGCTGTGAGTCACCCCCCGGATGAACACTGTGGTGTTAGCCTGCCTGTGACGTGGCAGCTGAGGGATTGTCGTACCCGGGACTGACTGGTGGAGACGCTTAACCACTGGGGTGTTGTGGTGAGGAGAGTGATCTGTGGGATCACACGAGGCTCCTGACTAGGGCTCGCAACCCTAGTATCGGTCGTGGAGTGGCCTACGCAACGTTGCTGATTGGAACCTGCCAGCTACATGCTGGATTTGTGGTTGACGGCCTCCACGACGGTGCCCCCAGTGGAACGGTGATTTGGCTGGCCTGTGGCCAGGGTAGACTCAAGAGAATCGAAGGATTCGTCGTGAGGCCACAAGAGGACCAAGAGCTTAGCACCGTGGAACACTCCGCATTTTCAGAGGAAGACCACATTGTATATAATAGTGTTAATACCTCCCCCGTGTGATAAGATATATATTATTTATGCTGACGGTGATAATTATATTATTAAGTTTTTGCCTTTGTCTCCCTTCCCCTTTAATTTACTTGCGTTACGGATCACATCCCTTGAAAGCCACTACTAGCTTGGGGCCGGATACCCTACCTCTAACAACATCAGAGAAAGAACCCGGTTGCGACCCGAGAGGGCCGTAACAGGGATGGAAGGAGAAGATGAAGGGAAAAGGGATAATGATTCGGACTGCTACAAATAAAGGCTTTCAGCAATGTCTTTTACATTTCCTTCTCTTTACATTTATCTAAATCTTTGTTTTGTAACATTGTAAACATTTTTACAGCAATATATAAATTTATACAATTAAACAGTGTTTGGCCCTGGATAATATAATTTTTTTTAATTGCTTATGCCTCCAAAATCTAGAAAATTGTTATTATTTTGTAGAAACTTGCCTTAGAGAGTTTGGGGAAGATGTCTAGGGCAAAGGTCAAAGGCACAATTTAAAGCTTTAAGGTAATAATATAATTTTTTTGCCAACATTGGAGGCATAACAAATTTGAAAAGAGTACATACTCAGGAAGTGTGTATTCTGAGTGTGTACGGACGCCTAACAACTGGGTGGACAGCGCATCTTTAGACTCCTTTTTAAGTTTAGAAAAATATTTCATTATAAATATTGAATTCCATGAGACTGGACCAGGGGCTGAGTGCATAGGCATGTTGTCAATTTCTCTTGAAAATTTGCCTCGCTCGTGTTGATATCAATTATTTTTGCAGGGGTTTGAATATCACGCATAAAGAAGTTGTCCGGATCTTCCACTTTCATGTTGTTTATTGTAATGCTTATTGTTATAACCATAACCAGGCACTGCATCACCAACCTCAACAAGGCCCTGAACAACATCAACCTCTACACCCTCAGCCACAACATAACCAAAACCAGGCACTGCATCACCAACCTCAACAAGGCCCTGAACAACATCAACACCAGCCTCCACACCCTCAGCCACAACATAACGAGGAACTAACTGCATGCAATTACAGGATAAGGATTAGGGATTGGACGGGGGGGGGGGGGAGGAAGGAATGGTGCCCAGCAGCTAAGTGATCCTTACTAACTGACAACTTTGATATTGGCCTAAGAATACGGTACAGAAAGGGAATATTAATAAGGCATTCAAAGTATCAACATAAAATTTCTGGTAAATGAAACAATAAAATTTTAAATATAAAAGTTAATCATTAAAGAGGTATAGAAAACCACGACAATTCAACGAATGGGGGTGTGAGAGGATGAGCAAGATATTAAAATTTATTCGTTATTAAATACAAATATTGTGCATTTTGAAAACGTTTATATTTTAGTTTTATTATAAGTATAAAAGAAATTAAATCTTTTAAATTTAATTAAATTTTTTTGAAGATTTAGGAATTTTTAGCACACAATATTGTGATTTAAATTATTAGTAAATCAATTTAATTTTTATAAGAATTTTTATTTTTAGTTAATTGTGTTAATTGGTATAAAAATAAAATTTTGAGTGTACATTATACACATTAACCAATGCAGTGATACAGGATCACTTTGAGAAATTACTGCAGTAGTCGTCGCAGTTGTTAGAGAGTGAGGGACACTTAGCTACGGTGTACCGTGTTCTGAGGTCAGTGGTTGTCACAGAAACTCACTTTTCAACAGGTGTTGGTGTTTTGGTCACGCTGGTGTTTCTTGTTGTTGGTGTTTTAGTCACACTGGTGTTTCTTGTTGTTGGTGTTTTGGTCACGCTGGTGTTTCTTGTTGTTGGTGTTTTGGTCACGCTGGTGTTTCTTGTTGTTGGAGTTTTGGTCAGGTGGCCACAGAGCACTAAGCTTTGAGCCAGCAGTTGGCCACAGAGCAGTAAGCCTAGAGCCAACATGTAGCCACAGAGCAGTAAGCCTAGAGCCAACATGTAGCCACACGGGGAGAGAACAGCCCAGAACCTCAATGCTATTCAATACAATGCAATAATATACAGGATGATATACCCATTAGTGCTAGCCTTCAAGTGAGGACAGCTGAAGAGAAGTCGGTGAGAGGAAGTGCTGAAGTTGTAGAGAAAAGAGCCAGGGCTCGACCCAGCTGCTGTCTTGAGTCGATGCTGAAACAGCCCCACAACTGGCTAGACTTTGAGTTTGGCCCAGAATGGGCGGCAGTGGCGGTGCTTCTTCATTCTAGGTGGAGACAGTCTGTCTTCTGGTGGTGTCTTTCTTCTTTCTTCTTTCATGTGTCTTCTTTCTTGAGTCTTCTTTCTTCTTACTTCATAATTTTCTTCTTTCTTCTCTGTTGTCTTAGCTGTATGTTGTGATCATGTAGGTCCTGTAGGTCAGGACGGAGGAGGTTTGGTAGAAGAGTGGACTCGTCGCACTCAGTTAGGATGGCAATTGCAGGAACGGGGCTCCCATTTTTCTGTTCTGGATACTGCTCTCGAAGTTCTTTATATTGCTGGTTGTACAGTTTGCTGGTAATTTTTCTAAATTCGGGAGATCCAAAAGTGGTTTTGCTTCGTTGCAGAGCCAGGTCTTGCATAGTTGAGAAGTTCGATGCCTCTGGTGATTGAGCTTCACCATCAAAAGAGGCAGTAGAATCATCAGCAGATGATAAGCGGAGGTCAGGTGACGAGTAAGTTTATTCTAGTACTGGAGAAGTTTTCATCGAGTCAGTTGAGACGTCATGTATAAGCGGAGGTATAGGATCGTATGGAGAGGCAGCTTGCAGAGTTGGTGCAGTTGTAGCAGGTTGCAGAGGGTGGGTATCAGCACGCAGGAGCTCTGCCAGTGCAACTGGAAAGATGGTGATGTCAGAGGCTGAAATAGTAGTAGCTCAAGTCCTACCGGTGACAGTGGCTGAAGCTGTATTCGTGAAGAGTTCCTCAGGGACATTAAAAGTTGGAAGGCCATTGGAAGCATATTGTATGCTTAGAATTCGAACGAATTCCTTGCAGTTCGTGTCTGCCATCATTTCAGCCAGGCGAATGTGTCTACAGATAGTACTATGATCGATGTTGGGGGATACCAACTGGTGTGGTGAAGGCTGGCTTGTTGATTGGCCAGAGAGAGGTTGTGGCTGTTGTGGCTGAGTCGAGGATTGGTTGGTGGACTGGGAGTCAGGTCCTCATTGGCTTGCAGGCTGTGCAGAAGCTCCGCCCACACCCAAATTTCAACGTGCTGCTTACACGTTGAAATTTGGTGATGGACGGCGAGCGGTGTTGGTCTTCCTGGCATCGGACACCTTCTGTATTTGTTCACGTCGTCCGGGGCTCTCAGCGGCGCCAGCAGGATGTTCGCCATCACAGAGAAGACAGTGAAGATATTTGTTGGTGCAGTTTTTGAAGTGGTGGTTCTCGGCGCACTTGCTGCACCGTTGGTCCTGAGATGTACAGTTCTTTGTTAAGTGCTCATAGCTATAGCTATAGCACTTGTAGCATTGCCGAAGCCGGTAATAGTGTTCTTTGGTGATCTGTCGAGGTGTACTGGCGATTCCAAAGCACCAGAAGCCGGTGTTAGCTGCACAGGTAGCTTCCTCAGGCGATGAGAAGGTCACCTTCATGGTGGAGTGTTGGCTGTCGTTTATAGGAATGAACTTGACAGAGACAGAGGTAAAGGAAGTATTCTGCTCGTTAATGCTTGTGATGACGTTGGTGGCAGCTTTGTCATAGAGTAGTTAGCACTGTCTGGGCTGCAAGGTAGGGACGTGGTGGGGGTCGCACACACCCTGAAATGCTGCGGCACTGCTGAGCAACAGTTGGGGTTCTCCATCGTCGACGACGTCCAGTGGTGCAACAGGTGTTTTAGTAGTGATCAGGTCCAGGATTTCTGAAAGGATTAAGGTCCGGTCCCCTCTGAATTGCACCTTGATCCGGTAGATCATGGTACACAGGCTTAGTATCAAATACCAAACGGTTGTAAGAAATCTTCCGTCTCTTATCAGTATGATGCACAAGATTTAGGATGAGGTCTGACTTTTTAAAGAATAGTTCCCTGAAAATTTATTACCATATTACACTGTTGCACTTATATTATGCTAATTACTGAGGTTCTCATTTGAAGGGGACAAAGTGTAACAAGGGAAATCTAACATCAACTTATGTAAATGCTGATTTAATGTTTTCCCAACTATGTTGACAGCTCTTGTTTGATGTTGAGAAAATGAAAAAGTTTGTAGAGAATAGAGGAAGAGAAGAAGAGAGGGGAAGAGAAGGAGAAGATGAAGGGAAAAGGGATAATGATTCGGGCTGCTACAGGCAAGTGCTTTCAGCGAAGTATTCTCTTTACATTTACCTGAAACTTTGTTTCGTGAATATGTATACATTTTTACAGCGATGTATAAATTTAAACAATGTAACAGGTTTTGGCCCTGGGTAATATAATTGTTTTCTTTTAATTGTTTATGCCTCCACAATCTAGAAAATGGTAATTATTTTTTAGAAACTTGCCCTAGGGAAGATGACTAGGGCAAAGATCAAAGGCAAGTTTTAAGGCTTTAAGGTAATAATATCCATTTTTCCCTACATTGGAGGCATACCAAATTTGAGAACAATACACACTCAGCTACACTCATTAACGCTTCCCAATGTCAAGGATCCGTCCTACTAAAGTGCCCTTATCCTAACTTACCAGAGGACCCATAACTGAAAACTGGACATTATGTCACTTTAGCGAGCCGCTTCCATTCTCCAGTACGACTATTTTTGGCATTAGGCAGACTATACGTCAAAATGCGACGTTCTATTATGAGGACAGCTTGACACGCTTCCCAGGAGAAATGGCTGTAATGTTATAGTGTATTATGTAATTAGGTTGGTGTCAGGCTCTGTATTTTAATGAATTATTACCGTTAAACACGACGGTGAAAAGTAGAACAATTTCACAGTATTCAGTGACACATTTAGGGTCACGTGACCAAGTACTGACAGTGAGAGGAGACAAGTGACGTCATGCACTAAGCAGGACCCCCAGTAACGGCATGCACTAAGCAGGACCTCTCGTAAATGTGAGGAGTCTGACATGCGAATTGATTCACTGCTTTTTTGCAGTGATCATTGTAGGGCACTATTAAACACCTGCTAGGCGGTGAATGGCATAAATGTGTAAACATCAGACAGGAGGAGGAGGGGTGATGTCTCCATGACAACGGCGTCGCATCTTCCCTTTAACTGGTTTTTAAATACTACATAACCAGTGAATGAGAAAGAAATGTCCAAAATCTGAACAATGTTGCAGTGTAACAAATAGGAAGACGTGTTCCAACATCATCATCCTTCTAAACTCATTTTTTAGTTTAGAATAATATTTCATTATAAATATTGAATTCCATGAGTCTGGACCCGGGACTGAGTGCATGGGCATTTTGACAATTTCTCTTGCAAAATCTGCCTCGCTCGTGTTGATATCAATAATATTAAGAGGAGTTTGGATATTACGCATAATGAAGTTGTCCGGATCGTCCACTTTCATGCTGTTTATTGTAGTGTTTATTGTTATAACCATAACCAGGCACTGCATCACCAACCTCAACAAGGCCCTGAACAACATCAGCACCAGCCTCCCCACCCTCAGCCACAACATAACCATAACCAGGCACTGCATCACCAACCTCAACAAGGCCCTGAACAACATCAACACCAGCCTCCTCACCCTCAGTCACAACATAACCATAATTAGGCACTGCATCACCAACCACAACAAGGCCCTGAACAACATCAACACCAGCCTCCACACCCTCAGCCACAACATAACCACAACCAGGCACTGCATCACCAACCTCAACAAGGCCCTGAACAACATCAACACCAGCCTCCAAACCCTCAGCCACAACATAACCATAACCAGGCACTGCATCCAATTACTGGATAAGGATTTGGGATTGGACGGGGAGAATGGAATGATGCCCAGTAGCTAAGTGATCCCCACTTAATGATGACTGTGACTGTGGCCTGAGAATATGGTGCACAAAGGGGTATATTAATTGGGGATTTATAGTAACAACACAAAATTTCTGGTGAAATAAAACATTTAAAAATAGTGAACATAAAATTTACCCATGAACGCGGTATAGAAAACCCCGAAAATGCGACCCTCTCAGAAAGAGAGGGAAAGTAAGATAATAATAATAATTATTTGTTAAATGCAATTTGTTGTTAACACAATAACTATTTTTCAATAACGATTTAATTATTAGTAAAATTGTTTAATTGATTTTTTAAATTTTGAAAATGGTCATAATTTTTTTTTAAATTTTTACACAAAACTGTACAGTCTTTATATTCTCTAAATAAATTTTATATATAAGTAATAAACTTCAGCTATAGGCCAATACACAATGATGTGTATAAATTTTTGATTATACATAGAAAAATAAATTTATCTCAACAGTTATCAACAAGTAGGCACCACCTGGCTACTGTGTACAGCACTTGTTGTTAGGGTGTTGTATAACACTGTGTACCGTGTTCTAAGGCCAGTGGTTGTCATAGAAGCTCGTGTTTCAACAGGTTGTTGTAGGTGTTTTGGTCACGCTGGTGTTTCTTGTTGTTGGTGTTTTGGTCAGGTGGTCACAGAGCAGTAAACCTAGAGCCAACCGGTGGCCACAGAACAGTAAGCCTAGAGCCAACAGGTGGCTACAGAACAGTAAGCCTAGAGCCAACAGGTGGCTACAGAACAGTAAGCCTAGAGCCAACAGGTGGCTACATAACAATAAGCCTAGAGCCAACAGGTGGCCACAGAACAGTAAGCCTAGAGCCAACAGGTGGCCACAGAGCGGTAAGCCTAGAGCTAACAGGTGGCCATAGAACAGTAAGCCTAGAGCCAACAGGTGACCACAGAACAGTAAGCCTAGAGCCAACAGGTGGCCAAAGAACAGTAAGTCTAGAGCCAACAGGTAGCCACAGAGCAGTAAGCCTAGAGCCAACAGGTGACCGCAGAACAGTAAGCCTAGAGCCAACAGGTGGCCAAAGAACAGTAAGCCTAGAGCCAACAGGTAGCCACAGAGCAGTAAGCCTAGAGCCAACAGGTATCAACAAGGGGAGAGAACATCCCATACACTCAGTGCCACATCAATCAATCAATTAAATATAGGTCAAGATACGTTGTAGGGTGAACGGGGAAGTGGAGATAGGGGGAAGAATTAGTGGGGGTGAGAGGAAGGGTTTTTAGGTTGAGATAAAGTGACAGGGCAATACTCAGCTGCATGGCATTAAAACGTTATGACCGGACTAAGTGATGGAGGCAAGGAATCGGATTTTTGTGATACCATTACGTCTTTCAGTGCGCCCACAGTGATAGCAGCCCTCAGCTGGGTGTGTCTTGGAGGCTCACACTAGTTGTGGTCTTGGATTTCGCTAAACAGCATCGTGCCCCGCCTAGAGTCTCTAGTCTCTAGCAACCGGGAGCTAACAGGTCCTCCCCCTTAAGAGGGGAGGAGAAGAGTTAAGGAGGCCAGCTGGGTAGTTCGGAGCTTGGTGGTTGAGTAGTGGTATAGGAGGAGAGAGGAGTCATGTAAATGACGGAGCAGGGGATGGGTCGTCAATCAGGTTAAAGAGGTTGTGCGTATTTTAAGGTCTACTAAGGGTGTTGTTGAGGAAGGTGTCGTAGTTGTCGTGGTAGGTGAGAATTATTATGATCTGTTTCTTCCCCATAGTGTCCCAGACAATGTTCAGAGACGGGATGTTCGCCCTCTTTTGCAGGGCCTCACTAGTGGCGAAGTCCTGCCAGTGGGTCTCGAACACCCATCTCAGGGCCCTGTTCTGGGTACACTGGAGTTGTTTCCTGTTTGTTGGTGCTGCAAGTGATAGTGGGATGGGTGTATATGTTAGGAGTGGGAGGATAAGTGTTTTATATAGATAGAACTTAGTGGCTTGGGAGGCATGTCTGAGGGGGTATAGCTTTGATAGAGCTGTGGAGGCAATAACTTTCTTGGATACTACGTGTGTGTGAAAGCGGAGGTTGAAGTCTAATGTGAGTCCAAGTACTGTGGTGTTGATGAGTCTTGATATGTGTGTTGGGTCGGGTGACTGAGAGTAGAGTTTTAGTGGGGTTGGGTTTAGACGTTTGTTGTAGAAGAAGTATGTGATTTTGGACTTGTTGGGGTTTGTTTTAATCCACCAGTCGTGTTCCCAAAGGGTTACTTTGTTTATTTCTTCCTGTGCAATTCGTGTGAGGGTGTCTATCGAGTAACCTGAGATCAGTTGGGTTACATCGCCAGCTTAACAGAGGGTCATAGAGGTCCAGTATGTTGGGTCAGGAATGTTATTTATGAAGAGTATGTATAGGGTCAGTGAGAGAACTGAGCCCTGGGGGACTCCTGCATTTAGGTTGAAGTATCCTGACAGCTTGCTGAGGAACTTAATCTGCATCTTTCTGTTTGTTAGAAAGCTGCATAGTAGCCTTTGCATGTTGTCAGGTAGTTGGAATAGAGTACAGAGTTTGTATCGTAGGCCGTCGTGCCATTCTGCGTTGAACGCCTTTTCAACGTCCTTTGCTATGAGGGCCGTCTTGACCCTTTGGTGCTTGTTAATGGAGACGAATTTTGTTACTATGTTCAGTGCATCTTCTGTGGAGCGGTGTTGTCTGAAGCCAAATTGTTTGTCTGTTAGTATGTTTTGGTGTTCTAAGTGATGTCTGAATTTGTCATTTATAAGTTTTTCGTATACTTTTCCTAGTGTCTCTAGTAGGCTGATCGGTCTGTAGTTCTAGGGTTCTGTCGGGGATTTTTTGGGTATTGGGATGAGGATTACTGTGGCTTCTTCGAATGGGCTTGGGAAATATTCAGTTATTAGTGAGGCGTTGTATACGTCAGAGAGTGCAAGGATTTGAGGGTCGGGAAGTTGTTTGAGGAGAGTTTGGACTATGTTATAGGCTCCTAGGGCTTTTCGTCGGGTATTTTTAAGCATGAGTTTTACTTAAGCTGGTTGTATCGATGCTGTGAGGTCACTTTGTAAGTCGTCTAGTGTCGTGAGGTCAATGGTGAGTAGTGTGTGACGGCCTGAGGGTTGTATCGGATCCATGTTTCTACTCTGTTAATGTTGTGTATTGCTGTTGGCTGTAGGGGCGGGGGGCTATGATGGTTGAAGGTGTCCTGCCAGTGTTGTCTGAATATGTCTACTAGTTCTGAAAGGTCAGTGAAATTTGACTGTTATGAGTGATGAATATATAAACAGAAGAGGAGGAGTTGCCCTAGATCCTCTTTATGAAGTTCCAAAATTGTTGTGTTGTTTTCTGTGCAGTTCAGTCTTTTTGTATGAGTTTCTTCAAGTATTTGGCTTGATCGAGGTTTAGGCTGTTGAGTATTTAGTTTTTTAGTTTTTTAGTGACGTCTGTGTTTACCTGGCCGTATCTGTGAAGGTTGCGGGAGAATCTGTTGTGGTAGCAGATGAGTAGACTTTTGGTTCTGCTGGAGGGAAAGAAGAAGTATCTGGTTTTGTGGTTAGTTTTTGGTATGGTTGTGTCAGCCGCTGGTATGAGGTTGTTTTGCATAGAGAGGATTTGGGAGTCTGTTAGTCGTGGGTTTATCTTGGAAGTTGTAGGGTTGTGTGCTGGTATTTAGGTGCTGATTGAAGGCTTACCAGTCTGTATTTTGATAGCCATAATGTCGGGTGGCTGGGATGAGTATGAGGTTTTTGGAGATTGTGAGTGACATGGGTATGTGATCTGAGCCGGTGATGGGTTCAGGGGTAATGTAGTGTTGGAGGTGGGTGCCTGCTCTGTTGGTGAGGGTGAGATCTGGTCTCCCAGTCCCTTTGTGTGTGTAACTTGTTTTGAAGTCTGCGTCAAGGAAGGTGAGGTGTTTGCTTTGGTGAAGTTGGTGCAGTTATTGACTGTACATGTTGTGTTGACGGTGGTTGAATGTTTGGTGGTGTGTGTTTAGGTCTACCAGGAGGAAGACCGGTATGTGTGGGTGGTTGAGGAGGGTATTTAAGCCCTTAAGAGGAAGGCCTAGGTTTGGGCGAATGTGCGTGGTGCCAATGATCATGTGTCCATGTTGATTGTTAGGAAGTGTTTGTGCTGCTAGTTGGTAGTGAGGAGGTCATGTTTATAAGTGCTTTTAACCAGAATGGAAACCCCCTTCATGTACTTCATCGGGGAATTGGTATGTTGTGTAGCCGTAATGTCTAATTTTGTGAGAGGTCGTCACGAATGTTCAGTAACAGCACATCCGGTCTTTCGGTCTCCACAAAGTTAGCAATCAGATGCCTGATACTGTAATAGGCTCTAACGTTGAATTGTGTGATTTTCATTGTTTACTGACTGGATGAAAAGAGAGGGCGGGGGGAAGGGGGGTTTGTGGTGAATAAATCGGAGAGGTTCTCACATGTGCCTTGGTTCGTGTCGTAGATAATTCTGGGGATGATCGTGGGGGTATGAAGATTGTGTTGGAGCCGTTTTTAAGGGTTCCTGGTGAACATTTGGCTATTTTTGGGGTGGGGGTGTAGGGGTGGTCTGGGGAGGAGTTGGTCCTTTTGGCTGAGTGTGACGAGTGTTTTAGGTGAGCTAACAGGGTCTTTGGTTTGGTACTTAAATTGTGTGGTATTGGGTAATGGGGCGGGGGGTTGAGGTGGGCTAATGTGTGGGGCGTGAGATGGGCTGACTTGTAGGGCTCGTAGGCTAAGGTGAAGAAGAGCACTGGCTTTTTGGTAGCTGATGTCCGTCTTTGTGCTGTCTGAGTTTTCTGGTGTTTTGGTGAGTTATTTCTTTTTGTATGGAAAGTTATCTTGTGTTTTGGTGATCTATTTGCCTGAAGAGGGAGAGGGGTGGCTGTCATGAGGAGCGGGGTCTATGAGAATCAGTTAGAGGCCTGGGATTGGGGGGGGGGGATAGTGTTGGGTTTTGTACTGGGGGGGAGGATCTGGGCTTGATGCCTGGGGGTTGAAGGGGGAAGGGGGTTGGATTGGTGCTGTGTATGGTGTCATGTTTGGTGGGATGGTTATGCATGGGAGGTTGTTTGTTGTCAGAATCTGTTGAATATTGGTGATTGTCTTGTACATATCTCTTTCTGGAAGAGGTGACTTGATCATTAGTGCTTATTGTTATAACCATAACCAGGCACTGCATCACCAACCTCAACAAGGCCCTGAACAACATCAACATCAGCCTCCACACCCTCAGCCACAACATAACCATAACCGGGCACTGCATCACCAACCTCAACAAGGCCCTGAACAACATCAACACCGGCCTCCACACCTTCAGCCAGAACATAACCCTAACCAGGCACTGCATCCAATTGCAAGATAAGGATTTGGGATTGGACGGGGAAGGTGGGGGAATGGAATAGTGCCCAGTAGCTAAGTGATCCCCACTTACTGACGACTGTGGCAGTGGCCTAAGAATACGGTACACAAAGGGGCTATTAATAAGGTATTCGAAGTATGAACACAAATTTTTTGTGGAATGAACATAAACAATTTTGAATATTAAAGTTACCCAATAAGGCGGTATAGAAAATCACGACCAGACGACCAAATGAGTGTGGAAGGAAGAGGAAGAAATCATTATTTATTACTTCTTAAATATAATAGATCGTTACGGTGCCCTTTCCTATCTCTTTCGTTTGCCTGCTTTAAGAGTCATATCAGCTCTCCCTACTGATTCTCTGAGGTTCAGGGAGTCTAATGATATATGTGGCGACCAGACCGACCGCCAGTAAAGGGAAGGAAGTTACATTATAAGTTGTAAATAAAGGGAAATTGGCGCCCTGTTATAAAATGAAAGAGTATCCCCTAATGCTGATATGACCTTTTGGAAGGGACACTAGCCGATCGCGGATTGGCCGACTTAGGTCGCGGGCGACAAATCAGGGCCCGCCATGACGTCACCGAGTGCCCCGTGCGGCGCCAACGTCAGAAGTGACCCGACCTTGGAAGCGACAGGACGCACCTCGGTCTGCTCTCCAGGATTAGAGGCTCTACAAGCCTTTCTTAGTGGATTAGTGCTGGCTATTGCAGCCCATCGGATATATTGGAGACCCCGTGCTTCTGGGAAGCAAAAGGAACCAAGTTTATTGAGCGAAAGAGGGCCAAACTTGGAAAATATTCGGCGACGACGCAGGGCGGCGACGTTGGACGTTGATGGTCAGAAAAGGTGTGGCGGGCAAGCCTAGCTGTGACCGGGTCACATCCACTGAGGGTCTTGGAAGGACGACACCGTGCCTAGGACAAGGAGCAACGCCTTGTGGAAGGGGCGAGTGTGGGAAAAATAGTGATTAGCTCAGCGCCCATCGATGAACCAGGATTGGGGCAGCTGAATCTCAGGGATTGGAACGGCGACGACGCGAAAGCTCCACGACACCTGAGGACCTGTGGAACGTCCTGGATCGTCAAGGATCGACCCAAGGAAGCGTGGGAACCTCACACCATGGAGGGACAGGCGTCGTGAGCCAGGAATGTAAGGTAGATCATTTTCCCTCCCATTACCCCTTGTGTGAGTAGGCTAGTTAGGCCACACTAGTTACTTATGTATGTGGCAACAGGACATTAATACTTTATTAGTAGAGTAGGCTGCAAGGCAGCTTGTGTCCAGGACTGTCAGAGAGGACAGTGTGTATGGATGGCAGGACAGTGAAGAAGAGGCGCCGACGTGGTGAAGAGGCCCTCCTGTGAGAGTGTGGGACTCATGTCTTTCTGCCCAGTTGAAGGAGTGTTGGAGGTCGTGGAAGAAGAGGCTGACGATCTCCAGACTTATTATCCATATTTCCATATTCATGTATTACTTGTGATTGTGTGTGTGTTCATGTAATTTGCATCAGTAAATTCACACATTTTATCACTGTGTTTAAGTGTGCCTCCATTTATGATAATTCTCTATGAGCATTGTGACGGTAACGCGTTGGTGTTCGGCTGTTCAAAGCTATGGGTATGGCCTCGTCACATAGAATTTAAAAAAAATAGAAAATCTGGAACTTCGTCTGTGGTAAGGTAAGGAGAAGACACACAATACACAAGTAAATTTTAACAATGGAATTTTAATTACGTTAGATAAACAAAACATGAATAAATTGGACATACAAATTCGTATAATAAAATCAATCAAAATAATAAGAATAATTAAATGACAAAATGAAAAGTTACGTTAAGACAAATGAGCAATAACAAGCTGTGCAATATACAATAAAATGAGAGGTGCAGGAATATTGGCTTTAAGCTATCACCTCTCTTAGTACACGTAAGCCAAAGCTCAGTCTACCAGGAAGAAGTGTTAACCGTATGAAAGCACTGAATATTCTGAAGACTGAGGTCGTGGCGGCCCCAGACATCAAGTAGTATGGTGGGTGGAGTGCAGTTGCAGCCAGACCGGCGGCCAATCAGCGAGGAGCCGGCAACAAGACAGGTAGTTTGGCGGTTTGAGGTGAAGCAGGTGTTCCTGGCTGCATACGTTTTGCTCTCTGGCAAACCTTGGAGATGTTGTTGTCGTTGTTGGACATTTCTTCCATAGTAGTTTTATATAGATGTATCGACGTATTTTTGGAGGGAAGAGCAGGCTCAGTCTCTTGAAGGAGATTATCGTCACAACTCTCCCCCGAAGCCTGCGGTTCTGGAAGAAGTACGTCGTTATGTGGTGGAGTAATAGATGGAGTCGCTTCTACTTCATAAACTCTGGAGAGGGCATCGGCTATGGTCTTGTCAGAACCCTTGATAGAGCGGATCTCCAGGTTGAAATCTTGTAAATACCAAGCCCATCGTAGAAGATGCTGGTTGGTGAATTGGGCTTGATGTAGGAAGCGGAGAGGGTTGTGGTCTGAGAAGATGGTTGTAGACCTGGCGCCTTGTAGGTACGGAGCGAAGTGTTGGAGGTTCAGGACGATGGATAGTAGCTCCTTTTCAATAGTGCTGTAGTTCCTCTGGTGTGGTTTCAATTTGTAGCTGTAGTAGCTGACAGGTAGAACCTCCTCGCCTCGTTGTTGCATCAGGACACCACCAACGCCGGTACCACTGGCGTCGACATGAAGGACGAAAGGCTTGGTGATATCTGGTGAGGCGAGAATGGGATTAGAACAGAGGAGGAATTTGAGTTGTTCGAAAGCAACGGTTTGCTGCATGGTCCAATTATACCGTTGCTTGGGACTGGTTAATAGAATTAGAGGTGTGGCGACTGTACTGAAATTCCTCACAAACCTACGGTAGTAGGAGGCAAGACCAAGGAAGCGCAGGAGCTGCTTCCTGGTGGTAGGCTGTGGATACTGTTGGATGGCTTGAGTGTGTGAGTCTAACGGAGCTAGGCTGCCACTCCCAATAACATGACCCAGATAACGCACTTTACCTTTCGCGAAGGTGGACTTGCCCAGGTTGATGGTGAGGCCGGCTGTCAGGAGCTTTGAGAACAGACGTCGCAGCTGGAGCAGATGTTCACTCCAGGTGTTGGAGGCTACGACGATATCGTCCAGGTAGGCGTATGTGTTATCCAAGCCCTGGATGACACGGTTGACAGCTCTCTGAAAGGTGGCCGGGGCATTACATAGTCCGAAAGGAAGGCGTTCATATCTGAAAAGTCCAAAAGGAGTGATGAAGGCAGATATCTCTTCAGCGCGCTCCGTTAGACACACTTGATAGTACCCCTTAAGCAAGTCCACTTGGGACAAGTACTGGGCACTACCAATGGCATCAAGGATGTCATCTATCCTTGGCAAGGGGTAAGCATCCTTGACAGTTACATTGTTCAGTTTACGATAGTCAGTACATAACCTTACCTTACCTTGGGGTTTGGGCACCAAGATACAAGGTGAGGCCCAGGGGGACTCACAAGGTGTAGCCAGTCCATGATCCAAGAGGTACTGCACCTCAGCACGCATGACTTCCTTCTTGCTCGGGCTGATTCGGTAGAAGGGTTGACGAATCGGCCGGGTGTCGGGGAGCAGTTGGATGTCGTGCTGGGTAACATTACACTCTTGGGGGTCATCTCGGAACAACTCCTGATGTTCTCTGAAGATCTTGACAAGAGGTGCACTATGATTATCCTGAAAGTATTTGGGAAGATCATTAAGGATTTCGGAATTAGAGAGCGCTGACTCCTTGTCAGTGCTTTCGGGAGGAGAAGCTGGGAAGGTCTCACTGTGGATGTAGGGTTCTGTGAAGGTAGAACAGTTAATCAGGACAGTGGGAGGAGTACCATTATATTGCCTCAGGAGGTTGACGTGGCACAGCTGGGTCTTCCGCCGTCTATCTGGAGTCTCTATGACGTAGTTGTTGTTATTTCTGCACTCTTTGACGCGGTAGGGTCCTGAAAACCTGTTTTGTAAAGGTGAACCTGGGATAGGGAAGTATGCTAGAATGAAGTCTCCTGGCTTAAATTATCGTACTTTGCTGGTCTGGTCGTAATGAGTCTTCATCCTCTCCTGGGCTTTCAATAGATTATCATGGGCAAAACGGTGGACTCTCTCTAGAATGTGTTGAAGGTTTTGAAGAAACTGGGGCACATTCTGATGCTCACTGAAGGTGGCATCTCGGAGAGAGTCTTTGAAAGCCTTAAGGGGAGTACGGCACTTACGGCCGTAGAGCATCTCATAAGGAGATACTCCTAGGGACTCATTGGGGAGACTTCTGTAAATACACATTATAAGGTCGATTTGCTTATCCCATTCCTTAGAGGTTTCACTACAAAACTTTTTCAAGAGTGCTTTGATAGTCTGATGACTACGTTCAAGAGAACCCTGTGAAGCAGGATGATAGGGGCTGGACAATACCTGTTTGATGTTGAACTCCTCCAGTGTCCTTTTGAAGAGATCACTGGTGAAGTTGGTACCACAGTCGCTCTGAATCTCCCTGGGAAATCCGTATTGAGTGAAGATCTTCAATAGATGTTTTACAACCGTAGCAGCCGTGATGTTCTTCACTGGAACTGCTATGGGAAATCTGGTGGTAGGACACTGGATGGTTAAGATATAGGCGTTACCTGAACTGGTCCGAGGTAAAGGACCAACACAGTCTATTATAAGTCTGTGGAAAGGTTCCGCAGGCACCTGTATGGGAATCAGTGGCGCTCTGGGAATGGAGATGTTCGGTTTGCCTGCCATCTGACATGTATGACACTGTTTTACGTACTGTTTGACGTTATTTACCATACCTGGCCAGTAGTAGTCTTGACGAATTCCATGGTAAGTCTTGTTGAAGCCGTTGTGGGAGAGCGCTCCGTGGGCCAGGTGTAGAATAGTGGGCCGCAGGCTGGTAGGAATCACAAGTTGTTCGATGTTGGCCCAATCGTCCTCCTCCTTCAGTTTACTGGGTCTATATCTGCGGTAGAGCAAGTCGTTCTCTAGGAAGAACCCAGGAATACTGTCGGGTTGAGTCTCAGCCTGGAAAAACAATGGTGTTAAAGTAAGATCTTCCCTCTGCAACTTACGGAACTCCAACTTGGTCAGATGCGGGGGTAGTTTCTGAGGGTCTTGAGGGACAGCGGTAGCAGTAGAGTCAGCTGGCTGTGGACGTGCGGCTTGTGCACGGGTGGTCACAAGAACCGGAGGAGAAACTTCATCACTCTCTTGAACCTCTGCTGGAACATACGCTAGAATAGGGTTTATTGGCACAGAGTTACACACCTGGGGTTTGTCCATGACGATCAGGTTGGTCGGTTGCAGGTCTTCTGCCAAGTCGTTGCCTAGGAGAAGTTGCACTCCAGGCATGGGAAAAGGCTTTTCCCTGACGGCGACTTGGACTTCTCCGTTCACGTAGGGACAATCCAGGTGGACTCTGGCGAGAGGGTATGGAGTGGTAGCAGTGAGGTCAGTGATGAAGACAGTTTCTCCGGTATAGACGATGTTGGGCACAGCCGACTTCAAGATGATCGATTGAAGAGCCGCTGTGTCCCTCAAGATCTTCAATTTGAAACGTCCCTCCGGATTTGAACCGTTGGCAGAGACAGTTCCAGTATACAGGTGGTTACTGAAAAGAGAAAGATCATTAACATTAACACCAACATTCATCACAGGCTTACCGGACTTAGGAGGAGTTGGTTTGGGTTTTTGTTGGTCAGTGGTTCCCTTGTATTGAGACTTACCACACTTGTCTATGGTATGTCCATAGAGTCTACAATACTTGCAGTACAATTGCGAGCCAGCTTGATCGGTGCTCACTTTCTCGTAACTGGACCACGACTTCTTACTGGAGGATGGTTCGGGTGTCAGCCGGTGGATGAGGCTGTAAGTGTCAGCCGACTTAGCACACTTCAGGTAGTCGGTTTCTTCTTTATCTGCTAAGTAGAGACGGACAGGAGGCGGCACACGCCTCAAGAATTCTTCAACAAGCATCAGGTTGACGAGTTCTGTAAAAGTAGAGACATGTGCTGCTTCCAGCCATTTCATGAAATATCTCCGTTTTGTGTAAGCAAACTCGAGGAAGGTAGTGGTACTTGCCTTCAGGTGGTCACGGAATTTCCTTCTATAACTTTCGGTGGAAAGGAGGTAGGCGTCCAACACTGCTTGTTTCAGAGTGTGGTAGTCATTCTCAGACGCCAAAGTACTGAGTGTGACTGCAGCTCTACCTGTAAGATGGACTCTGAGAAGTGTGGCCCATTGGTCGACAGGCCAACTGAGTTGATTAGCAAGGGTTTCAAAGGTGGTAAAGAACACATCAACTTCTGCTTCTACAAAGGATGGCATTAACTTACTTGCATGTGATATTTTAAAACTGACGGGAAGATTGGCAGTAGCTTGCTGGCGTTGAGCGAGGTGTGAAGTTTCCAACGTGTATTCTCGTTGACGACACTCTAGAGCCAGAGTCGCTTGTTGTTTGTCATGTTCGCGTTGCATCTCCAACTCGCGTTGTTTGGTTTCAAGCTGTACTCGTTCCCGCTCACGGAGTAGTGCAACCTCACGTTCTTGTTCTTCCCTCCTCAAGGCAGCTTCACGTTCTTTGAGGGCGATTTCACGTTCTTGTTCTTCCCTTCGTATGGCAGCTGCTTCTCTTTGCTGCTCACGTTCAATCTTGGCCAGCTCTAGTTTAAGTTTCATCGTTGCCAAGTCAGTTTTATCTGCAATATAGTAAGTTTCATGAGTTTCAGAGTCGATCTTACCTTGCTCTAAATAGTAATCCAGCAACAGGTTGTGTAGGTCATTTTTGTTGGCTTGGTAGGGAACTTCTAGTTGATACTCATGTGCAAGAGTTTGTAATTCAGTCCTCTTGGCACGACTTAAAGTCCCTATTTCACCTGCTGGATTTGCACAGAAAGCTTGGAGACGAAACATGGTGAAATTAGCAAATAAATGTAACACGAATATTCAGTTATAGTGAATGTCAGAAACAGGACAACGTGGCAACTGATACCTATCCTGTGGGATCTTTAACAATTAAAGTTAAGTAAAAGATGTTAAATGATTAAATTAAATCAAGGGCGCAGGAAATCTTGTACCCGGTACTCATGTAAGAGGATAAGGGCAAGAAAATCCTACTAACAAATGAAACAGAGTTTCGAAAACAAATGAAACAGTTAATTGCCTCAAAAGTAAAATTGGTAGTCCAAGGATGTAGGCATACCTTGCCGAGTCTCTATAGGACATAAAGCAAGTTTTTCCTACTGAATTTAATATGATACTTACAGAATTAGCGAACTTTTGTGCTCTGAAAAAGTAAGCTAATTCCCTACCGTTGTATGTATCATCATCTCTGACTGACGTGTAGGGGTGCGAGGTGTCAACTGGTGACGAGAACTGCTGCTGAGGTCCCAATTCAGCAACTAAAGTTCGAGCTAGAGGAACTATGGCCCTCTTTGTCCTCCTACAGTCAGATTGCAGAAGATTGGGTGCTCTTGACCCGGGGCAGACCACAGTACCAGGGTACCAATATGATGATCTGTCAAAATGAGAAATATCCAAGGGACAAAGATGGTAAACACGAGTAATAACACGGAGGGAGAGATGACCAATTAAGAGTATGACTGAGGCCTACAGTCACCACGTAATCCAAATTTGTCTCACCTTCACCATATGTTACTCTCGTAATGCACAATACACCGCACCATATAAAAAATGAAATTGAATATGAAAAATAGTAAAAGCTACGTTAACAAAGTTAAATACGCTTACTATAAATTACCACTTGGCACCAGTACCTGAGTGAAGCTCCCGGACAGGCCCCCATATAATATGTGACGGTAACGCGTTGGTGTTCGGCTGTTCAAAGCTAGGGGTATGGCCTCGTCACATAGAATTAAAAAAAAATAGAAAATCTGGAACTTCGTCTGTGGTAAGGTTGTAACACGGGTTAGGGTTTCTCTCTACTTATCTTTCCTTCCTCGCCCTCTACCCGTATTCTTACTTTTTATTCTCTACCAAGGGACTCCAAAACTTTTACCAAAACCAACTCCATGCCACGTGGTCCTAAGACGATTGACCGACTTAGGATTCTACACCCAGTATGACGTGACCTAGGCTTTGAGCAAAACCCTAGAGTCGCCTCTACGCTGCCACCACCAGACCAGCAACACCGAGCAATGATCGAGGTCTGGATCGATCACGCTAATTAATCAACCTTGGGGCTTGATCCCCACTATAACCGATGACCGTGGAAACTTAAGAGTGTGAAATTAATTACACGGGAATGATTCGATGTTAGAATCGGCGCCCAATCCAACTCTTCCTCGTGTGGACCACGTGACCAGGACAAGTGTACACATAAAACACATGGAAATAATAAAAATGCAATTTAATAACTAATTAATTTATTAAAAGAAAAACTAAAACAAAATCTAAATATGTTCACTCCCTGTCACTTTAACACTCCCTACTTGACCTGAGTGGCAAATGAGAAGACTATCCCTATAATTAACAATAGCAACTATACCTTGGGCGACCAGCTAAAGATGTTGGGCTGGTCTTGGGGAGAGGTAAGATGTTTGACTTCTCCCAGCTGCTCTGGAGACCACACTGATCTCTTCCTCGTCTGGCCTAGCCCAGGCTAGAGCATTGTAACCTTCCGCCTAGTCAAAGTTTCACCAAGTTACTAGCAAGGTTTAAGTTATAACAATTAACCTCTGTTTGTACTGAATTGATCCAGACTGGTTGAATTATTTTACTGAAATTAAATTACACAAACATCTAACGGCAGAGCTGTTCCCGATCCCCCAAAAATGGTTAATTGAACTTTGAGAAATAGTAGACCTGTCAACCCTGCTGACCTATGACCGCCGGTCACTCCGCCTTACAAGTTAGATCTGATTCGTGACGTCACTCATGGTGACTTAAACTCAATAATTAGAATACTCTTGATATTGTACCCAGTACTATTATACAATACAATTTTAATACAAAATGAATAAAGGCTAATTTCTCTAAATTACTGAATACTATAGGATGGTTCATTATATGCAGCTATGAACAAGGCGTCGGTTATTTCCACCGCGAATTCCCATGGGGTCAGGTTCCCCAGGTCACCACGCGGGCTCAGGTTCCCGTTCTCTTTTGTCGATAAACCACTCTGGATAATTCTTACAACAGCCTAGTTTGTTGTTTTGTTTTGTTTTTATTTTTTCGCTGGCATTTCAGCACCCCTGACTGATCTGACAAAGAAAAATGCGAAGTTTGTGTGGAAATCTGAACATGACGAGGCCTATCGCAAACTGAAAGACCAACTAATCACGACACCGGTATTGGCTATTCCTGATTTTGAGAAAGAGTGGGAAGTGCACACTGACGCCAGCGGTATTGCTATTGGCGGGTGCTTAATTCGGCGAGATGCGGATAATTAACCCCATCCAGTAGCCTATTTCAGTAGGAAAGTCAAAGGACCTGAAGTTCGCTATTCAGCTACGGATCGGGAGGCACTGGCAGTAGTAGAATCAGTTAGGTATTTCGAGCCTTACCTTTTTCAGCGGCATTTTGTAATCTACACAGACCATCGAGCGTTAACACACATATTTAAAAAGCGAACGAAATGCCCACGAATGTCACGCTGGTCTCACGAACTTTCCGCCCACTCATTCCAGATCTTGTACAAGCCTGGTCCAGCACATGTTGTGCCAGACACGCTAAGTAGAAATATAGCGGCAGTTCAGATTAATGAAAATATTGAAACCATTCCATCAGATAAAATGAGAGAATACCAGATGAACGAGCCTAGATGGAAAGAGATTATTGAGTATTTAGAGGGAGGAAAATACCCGAAAAAGAAAAAGAATTTACCTATTCATGATTTTGAAATGAAACAGGGCGTCCTGTATTATGTTAATAGCCAGAATGATAGGGCAGTATTTCAGCTAGTTATTCCGGACGCGTTGCGGTCATCAGCGTTAAAGCTTGCGCATGCTTCAAAAATTGCAGGGCATCCGGGGATCTTTAAAACCCACTTAAAAGCAAAGTCTCTATTTTATTTTCCAGGATTACTTTCTGAGGTAATCAATTTCGTGAAGTCGTGCCCTCGTTGCCAGAGGAGGAAGGGCACCCTTAAGGTACAAGCCCCACTTCAGGAATTTCCTGAAATTCGTGAACCGTTAGATCGTGTGGGGGCCGATCTGATTGATTTACACCACAGTCATTCAGGTAACAGATATGTGTTGGTGCTAGTTGACCATCTGTCGAGATACACTACACTAGTTGCATTACCTCAGAAGGATTCTCGTACGGTTGCAGATGCGTTCTTGCGTAGGTTCGTTACTGTATTCGGACCTCCTAAAGTTTTAGTTTCTGACCGGGGTCAAGAATTCAATGGGAATATATTTAGAGAAGTTTGTAAGATTTTAGAGACAACTTCGGCTTTTACAACGGCCTACCACCCACAAGCAAACGGAATGACGGAACGGACTAATCGTTCAGTCAAGGATATGCTTGCAATCCTTGCTGAACATGATGCAAACACCTGGGATGAACACCTACCCTATGTTCAGTTCGCCTTGAATACTGCCATCCACCAATCAATTAACACCCAACCACTTCATTTGTTTACTGGTAATTCATGCAATTTCCCCTCAGGTCTGCTTAACAGACATAATGTTGCATATGGGGAGGACTATCCTTCAGAGGTCCTTGGTAAAATGAGAAATGCATGGAATATTGCACCTGAAGCGTCCAAGAAGGCACGGACTCGGTATGCTCATTTTTATGACAAGAAAGTGTGCCCTCTTGAGTTGAAGGAAGGAAGCCTCGTATTGAGAGTGAATGAGGCTGCGCCCGCCAATCAGAGCAGGAAACTAGCTCCGAGGTGGTGAGGACCATATAGAGTAATTAAAAGGGCGGGGCCGGTTAATCTTGTTATAAAAGGAGTGTTCGAGGACCAGGTGGAAAGGACAATTCATGTAAATAAATTGAAACATTATCATGCTAGAGAGGAATTAGAACTGCTTTCAGCGGGTCTAGTTCCTGACTCAGCAGTGCTGACTCATGGCTTCACCGACGAGTCAGAAGATGAGGATGACCCTCTGTCATCGCTCATCAGTAGTCAGGTGCAGTCTCGCCACCCTATGGTGACGAGATCTCGCGCTGTACAGTAAAGTAACTTCCTTGGTTAGTATAATTTAGTATTCATTAGATTTTCCTGTAAAGGCAATGAGGTGTACTATGTCTATACTTGACTCAGGTAGCAACTTTTACCGTGCTCTTGGGTTCCACCTCCACCAAACCCAGAGTATATCTATGCTTCCGCTGTGTTGTGTCTGTCTGTTCCCAGGTCTGATTGGTACACCGACCCAGTTGTTCCAGCCACACGTGAACCCTTGTCTGTAAAGACCGAGGGGGGAGGCACGTTACACAAAGCCCTCCCCCTACCAGACCCAGTAACCCATACATCAGTTACTTTGGGGATAAGTGACTGTCCAAGAGTCACCCGGCCGACGCCTCACGTCACTAACGAGGTTGTCAGGGCCAGCGAGCTGTCCACATTATAGCAGTCACCGGAGGTGCCATACAACGCCGGGGTAGCTGTCTCGAGATCACCACTACCCACCTGCTGCGTCATCAAGACTGCTGCCATTCCAGCAGTGTTGGAGGAGAGGTCAAGAAATGGAAAGCACGTAGCAGTACTCAAGAATTTCGCCGGAAGATTAATGATTACGTCATCTGAAGTAACAAGAAAGCGGAAATAAGGCGGTCACAGGTGGAAGGCACGGTTTCCCTACAGAGTACCGGGACTCGCCAATAGAAGGTCGCAAAATTGTCTCCTTTGGCCTAAAGTCGGCGGTACGAGGGTATACACAGTTGGTGTTTACGGCCTAGTAACCTGGTGACATCAAGAAACACCTGAGATGACGTGAGCAATGATGGAAGACGAGATTCACCTGTTCGGCAAACAAGCAACCCGCCTCTACGACCTTCTGACACCACTCCTGCTAAGAGACACCGTTGGTACATCCAGTCCTGCTCTGCTGTGGTCATCTGCGACGTCAAGTTTAACATCAAGACTGCCGTGTGAACTGTGATTGATATGAAGGCGTGTGGACTGTCGAGAGCAAGATTAATGGCGGAAGTAACAGTATTCTACAGCTGTCACTTGGCACTCCGCTCTACTACACTCTGTCGTCATTCAGGAATACCGGATGGGAGTACAAGAGGACCAGGTATTGATGTCTACACATGGGGAGAAGCAAGATCGACACCGTCATCGTCAGCGACTACATTCAGCATCCAGCAGCATCGATTTTTTTTTTATTTTTTTCTCGATTACTCAATATGAACAATTGATACAAACAACAAAGTTGGCTCTGAACATCGGTGTAAAGAACATCTGGACACTTTTGTTTAAATGTTGAAAAACAGATTTAGAATCAATACTTTATAAATGTTGAAAAACAGATTTAAAATAATTCTGGTATAATACATAAAAATTTTACTCTATAAATTGGTCAGTAATCAAAATCGAAGCCCCTGTGACATTGTTTAAGCCCTGAACAAACGGTTATGGAAAATTATGTTGTGCTATTTTTTTCAGAATGTTTGAACACAGGAGAGGCGGACCAATATAAACATTGACACTTCTAGTGAGTGAGAACACTTGGCTGTACAGTCAGCTGAAACCTGTGATATAGTATAGGAATTTTTTTTTATATTTTTTAGATACATGTAATAAACATTAGGTGTGTTCCTTAACATGTCAAGGTTGACATTGATGGGGAGTGGTTAGTACACGGATGTGAACTTGATAGTTCCGTAGTACGCTCCCGGATGACTGAAAGTTCAGTCTGAAGATATAACTTTAATGTTTATGTTTGAGCACGGTGTGGCCGGCTCTAGAGGACACATGAACTTGGCTAGTGAAGAGCCAAGAGAGTTTAATAGCTAGTCTTTGATGGTAGAGTAGGGCCATGTTATTTAGCTAGGTCAGTAAGGATAGGATGTATGTTTCTTGATGTTAGAGGATTGCTGTCAGTTGACAGCTGAGAACCTTATGAAATGTGAACATATTTATTATGATGTTGGACTATTATTTGTCAAATTTTATTAGTTAGGTTAGCTTTTGTTTGTGGCAGGAGTTGAATTCTGGGTTTGGATACTAAACCTCGTGATTTTTTAACAAATTAACAAGGTTTACTAAGTGCTTGTGCAGGGGGGGGGGTTGTAACAAACTAGGCTGTTGTAAGAATTATCCAGAGTGGTTTATCGACAAAAGAGAACGGGAACCTGAGCCCGCGTGGTGACCTGGGGAACCTGACCCCATGGGAATTCGCGGTGGAAATAACCGACGCCTTGTTCATAGCTGCGTATAATGAACCATCCTATCGTATTCAGTAATTTAGAGAAATTAGCCTTTATTCATTTTATATTAAAATTGTATTGTATAATAGTACTGGGTACAATATCAAGAGTATTCTAATTATTGAGTTTAAGTCACCATCAGTGACGTCACGAATCAGATCTAACTTGTAAGGCGGAGTGACCGGCGGTCATAGGTCAGCAGGGTTGACAGGTCTACTATTTCTCAAAGTTCAATTAACCATTTTTGGGGGATCGGGAACAGCTCTGCCGTTAGATGTTTGTGTAACTTAATTTCAGTAAAATAATTCAACCAGTCTGGATCAATTCAGTACAAACAGAGGTTAATTGTTATAACTTAAACCTTGCTAGTAACTTGGTGAAACTTTGACTAGGCGGAAGGTTACAATGCTCTAGCCTGGGCTAGGCCAGACGAGGAAGAGATCAGTGTGGTCTCCAGAGCAGCTGGGAGAGGTCAAACATCTTACCTCTCCCCAAGACCAGCCCAACATCTTTAGCTGGTCGCCCAAGGTATAGTTGCTATTGTTAATTATAGGGATAGTCTTCTCATTTGCCACTCAGGTCAAGTAGGGAGTGTTAAAGTGACAGGGAGTGAACATATTTAGATTTTGTTTTAGTTTTTCTTTTAATAAATTAATTAGTTATTAAATTGCATTTTTATTATTTCCATGTGTTTTATGTGTACACTTGTCCTGGTCACGTGGTCCACACGAGGAAGAGTTGGATTGGGCGCCGATTCTAACATCGAATCATTCCTGTGTAATTAATTTCACACTTTTAAGTTTCCACGGTCATCGGTTATAGTGGGGATCAAGCCCCAAGGTTGATTAATTAGCGTGATCGATCCAGACCTCGATCATTGCTCGGTGTTGCTGGTCTGGTGGTGGCAGCATAGAGGCGACTCTAGGGTTTTGCTCAAAGCCTAGGTCACGTCATACTGGGTGTAGAATCCTAAGTCGGTCAATCGTCTTAGGACCACGTGGCGTGGAGTTGGTTTTGGTAAAAGTTTTGGAGTCCCTTGGTAGAGAATAAAAAGTAAGAATACGGGTAGAGGGCGAGGAAGGAAAGATAAGTAGAGAGAAACCCTAACCCGTGTTACAAGGTAAGGAGAAGACACACAAAACACAAGTAAATTTTAACAATGGAATTTTAATTACGTTAGATAAACAAAACATGAATAAATTGGACATACAAATTCGTATAATAAAATCAATCAAAATAATAAGAATAATTAAATGACAAAATGAAAAGTTACGTTAAGACAAGTGAGCAATAACAAGCTGTGCAATGTACAATAAAATGAGAGGTGCAGGAATATTGGCTTTAAGCTATCACCTCTCTTAGTACACGTAAGCCAAAGCTCAGTCTACCAGGAAGAAGTGTTAACCGTATGAAAGCACTGAATATTCTGAAGACTGAGGTCGTGGCGGCCCCAGACATCAAGTAGTATGGTGGGTGGAGTGCAGTTGCAGCCAGACCGGCGGCCTATCAGCGAGGAGCCGGCAACAAGACAGGTAGTTTGGCGGTTTGAGGTGAAGCAGGTGTTCCTGGCTGCATACGTTTTGCTCTCTGGCAAACCTTGGAGATGTTGTTGTCGTTGTTGGACATTTCATCCATAGTAGTTTTATATAGATGTATCGACGTATTTTTGGAGGGAAGAGCAGGCTCAATCTCTTGAAGGAGATTATCGTCACAGCATACACGAAGGTTATCATAGTACCACCGAGGGGACACAACGTTCTCTATAGAAGTTCATATTGCCTGGAGGGTGGTAAAGACAGCACAGACTTACATAAAAGTGTACCCTTAGCCATCCGATCAGTATCGGTGCCTGAATGGTGGCAACTATTAACGTAGTGGCTAGAGAGAGGTAAAGCCACACAGACCTTCCTGGGAGAGTACCCTGGGCCAACAGTCTAGTAACAGATCTATGGGAGTAGCAATCTTCTGGCTACAAACAATATATAATACACCCACTGAACTGCATTGCTGGGGTGCAGATATAATAACCCAGCTGGCGACCTTGCTAAGAAGAAGATAGAGAAGACAGGCAGGAAAGGAGTTCCTGCAACCTTTTTTGTCTGGCAGGCAAGACTCAGGGAGGTTATGGTTATAAGGTAAGCCTGAGTCTTCCTTCACTCCCCCACGGGTCTAGGCCGGAACTGTTAACAGCAGTTTCCCCGTGTTTGACTGAAGGGCTTCCAGGGTGAATCAGTGGCACCCCTTTTGTGGTGGAAGCAAAGACCTGCGGAGGTGGGCATTGTTGGTCCTCTCTTGTGTGACCAAGGAGACTCCGGTGAATCCCGGGAGTCGGAGGGGCTGAGTATTTGGGCCTTTTGAGCCCCTAGCAGCCGAGTGTTAGCAGAGCCCCGGCCCGGCCCACCACCCCCCACGTGACAGAGAACTGGCGACCTTGCCAGGATTCGAACCCCGGTAGCCAAGAACTGGGACCTTCGCCAGGAAGCGCGGATCAAGCTACAGTGTGGCCCAAATTTCAAGACAAGTGTTGCCAGGGTACTAATGCAGTGTGGCCAGTGGATTCAGTAGTACTGTTACTCAACCGGCTAAGGGACTGAAACGGTGAAATTAGTGCCTACTAACTTGTCTGTGCTGTCGTGTATGCTCAATGATATAGAGATGGAGGAGGACAGAGTAAAGAAATTTATTGACACAAGGGAATAGAAAATTTTGGAGGAGTGTACCAAGGCCCAGCTCCAACAAGTGGCAAACCACTTTGGGATCAGGTTGAGGACGACTAAGGTAGCGGAGCGAAGGATAGAGATCATGGCACAGCTCACAGCTCGAGAGGAGGCGACGGGAGAGGAGCCATCTCAAGAGGAGCCGTCCCGAGGAGAGCCGTCGCAAGGTGAACCATCCCGACTAGAGCCACCCCAATCGCCTACCAGTGTGGAGAGAATTCACAGTGAACATGGGAGCAGTGGAAGGTCCAGCTGTAGTAAGAGGAGCCTGCAACTGGAAATAATGAAGATGCAACTGGAAGCCCAGCTGCGACGAGAGGAGAGAGAAGCGCAAATGCGGCGAGAGGAACGTGCGGCTGAGCTGCAGTGAGAGGAGCGTGAGCGAGAGGCACGGCTGCAGCGAGAGGAGCGTGAGCGAGAAGCACGGCTGCAGCGAGAGGATCGTGAGAGAGAAGCTCGGCTGCAGCGGGAAGAAGGAGAGAGACAACTGCGACTGGAGGAGATAAAGGCAAAGAAAGAAGTTGAATTGCGTCGCGTTGAGCGTGGTCTGCCCTCACTACCTGCACGGCGAGATGACCTCAAGGTAAGGGAACGTGACTTACCTACGTTCGAACCACAAGAAGCTGAGGCGTTCTTCGAACACTTTGAACGGATAGCAACTCTGAAGGAGTGGCCAGAAGATGATTGGGCTGCTCTGGTCCAGGGCAGGTTGACTGGTGAGGCCCGGGAAGCCTATAACATGCTGGACCTAGAGGAGTGTACTAGTTACGATGCGATTAAGAATGCGGTGCTCCACTCATTCCGGCTGACTCCGGAGATGTACCGGAAGCGGTTCAGAGAGTATACAAGAGCGTCGGGAAAGACTTACGCCGAGACCGCCAGGGATATGGAACGGAAATTCCTACGATGGTTGAAGGCGGAGGAAGCGGAGTCGGTGGATGATATCAAACGACTGATAGTGATGGAGAAGTTTATGTCAGTGCTCCATCCTGAGTTGCGAGTAAGGTTGAGAGAAGCAGGTATTAAGGACCTGAAGGCTGCAGCGGACCGAGCCGACATGCTGGAGGAGGCACTACAACTCAGGAGGGAGGGGCCGCCCAGACACTTGCCTTACCCCAGGTCGGGAGGGAACCTTAGGAGTTCAGGAGGAGCGAGGATGGGTGGGGACTCTCCCAGGAGTAGTGTACCCAATGAGGTAACCCAGTTCAAGAGCTCAAGGGACGCGGGGAGGAAGCCCCAACCTGTGAGCAGTGGACCTAGCTCGGGAGCGAGTGCTGCTGCCCGGGAACCGACGACAGAGAGTCCTAGGAGGACTCAGGGAACCTCTACCATTGGTGCTACCAGGAGGACTGGTAGAGGATCGCCTAGGAGAGGCGGTCGGTGTTACAACTGTGGGGGACGAGGACACCTTGCAAGGGAGTGCGGTCGCCCCAGGCACGGTGGAAACGTGGCTTTTGCGAGGATGGAAAGCGGAGAAGCCAACGATTATTCAGGTGATATGCCGGTGATGAGGGAGAAGAGGATCCACCCCTTTGTGTGTGAGGGGACGGTGAAGATAAGGGGAGCTGATCCTGTGCCAGCGAGGATGCTGAGGGACACTGGGTCCGACTTCACCCTTGTTAGTGAATCCCTCTTCCCCGAGGACTATAGAAGTTCCAGTACAGGGGAGGCCCTGGTAAGGACGTTGGGGGGACAAGTGAGGATGCCCCTCCATAGGGTGACTCTTAATTCAGATTATGGTTGTCAGACTCTCTTGGCAGGGGTCTGTGCTTTACTGCCGAGGATGGACGCTCAGGTGATCCTAGGGAATGACTCCTGTGGGGGATGTGTTCTCCCGAATTTGATTAAGGGTGAGGAGTGTGTAGAGCCCTATCGACAGAGCAGCAAGACGGGCGCCAGTGGTGGCGAAATGGAAATTGCGAGGGTGGGATTTCCAGTATGCGCAGTGACGTCAGGACGAGACGTCATTGAAGCTGATGTGAGCGGATCCAGTCACGCCGAAGAGAACATGCCGGGTGACCTGGGGCTCGATCATTTGTTCCAAGAGGAGGCCAGGGGACATGCGACAGGTGAGGAAGCGTCGGATAAGAGTGCCCATGTTACTCTCACCAGTCCTTTAGGTATTGACCGCACCCGTCTAGGTGAGCTGCAAAAGGAAGAGTTTCCTGAGTTGGTACGGGAGGCGGAAGGAAGTCTCGCTGGACCCAAGTCACCGACTCATTTCTTCGTGGAGAAGGGAGTGCTAATGAGGCAGTGGAGGCCGGTTAGGGAAGAAGCGGGCGATGATATGCTGAGAGTGAGGCATCAGGTGGTGGTGCCAGCTCAGTACAGATGCGCGGTGCTAAAGCTTGCACACACAGTGTGCAAGCTTTAGCTTGCACACTGTGCAAGCTAAACTGTGCAAGCTTGCACACTGTGCAAGCTAAGGGAAGTTAAGATGGAAGCGCCCTTGGGAATGAGTGACCACAGTGTATTGAACTTTGAGTACCTGGTAGAGCTAGGACTTATCTCCCCCCAAAAAGAACTAGGAATCAAAAGGCTGGCATACCGAAAGGGGAATTATGAACAGATGAGAAGTTTCCTAAGTGAAATACCTTGGGACACAGACCTCAGAGACAAGTCTGTACAGGGTATGATGGACTATGTTACCCAAAAGTGTCAGGAGGCAGTAAACAGGTTCATCCCGGCCCAAAGGGAAAAATCCGAGAAGCAACAGAAGAATCCATGGTATAATAGGGCATGTATGGAAGCGAAGAAACTGAACAAAAAGGCGTGGAGGAACTTCCGGAATAACAGAACACCAGAAAGCAGAGAGAGATACCAGAGAACCAGGAATGAGTACGTCAGGGTGAGAAGAGAAGCAGAGAAAAATTTTGAAAATGATATAGCAAACAAAGCCAAGACCGAACCAAAGCTACTCCACAGTCACATCAGAAGGAAAACAACAGTGAAAGAACAGGTATTGAAACTTAGAACAGGCGAGGACAGGTATACAGAGAATGACAGAGAGGTGTGTGAGGAACTCAACAAGAGGTTCCAGGAGGTCTTCACAATAGAACTAGGTGAGGTCACTGTGCTAGGAGAAAGGGAGGTAAACCAGGCGGCCTTGGAGGAGTTCGAAATTACGAGAGAGGAGGTCAAGAGACACCTGCTGGATCTGGATGTTAGAAAGGCTGTTGGTCCAGATGGGATCTCACCATGGGTACTGAAAGAGTGTGCAGAGGCACTTTGCCTGCCACTCTCCATAGTGTATAGTAAGTCACTAGAGACGGGAGACCTACCAGAAATATGGAAGACGGCGAATGTGGTCCCAATATACAAAAAGGGCGACAGACAAGAGGCACTGAACTACAGGCCAGTGTCCTTGACTTGTATACCATGCAAGGTGATGGAGAAGATCGTGAGAAAAAACCTGGTAACACATCTGGAGAGAAGGGACTTCGTGACAAATCGCCAACATGGATTCAGGGAGGGTAAATCTTGCCTTACAGGCTTGATAGAATTCTACGATCAGGTGACACAGATTAAGCAAGAAAGAGAGGGCTGGGCGGACTGCATTTTCTTGGATTGTCGGAAAGCCTTTGACACAGTACCGCATAAGAGGCTGGTACATAAGCTGGAGAGACAGGCAGGTGTAGCTGGTAAGGTGTTCCAGTGGATAAGGGAGTATCTAAGCAATAGGAAGCAGAGAGTTACGGTGAGGGGTGAGACCTCCGATTGGCGTGAAGTCACCAGTGGAGTCCCACAGGGCTCTGTACTCGGTCCTATCTTGTTTCTGATATATGTAAATGATCTCCCGGAGGGTATCGATTCATTTCTCTCAATGTTTGCGGACGATGCTAAAATTATGAGAAGGATTAAAACAGAAGAGGACTGTTTGAGGCTTCAAGAAGACCTAGACAAGCTGAAGGAATGGTCGAACAAATGGTTGTTAGAGTTTAACCCAACCAAATGTAATGTAATGAAGATAGGTGTAGGGAGCAGGAGGCCAGATACAAGGTATCATCTGGGAGAGGAAATTCTTCAGGAGTCAGAGAAGGAAAAAGACTTGGGGGTTGATATCACGCCAGACCTGTCTCCTGCAGCACATATCAAGCGGATAACATCAGCGACATATGCCAGGCTGGCCAACATACGAACGGCATTCAGAAACTTGTGTAAAGAATCATTCAGAACTTTGTATACCACATATGTCAGGCCAATCCTGGAGTATGCAGCCCCAGCATGGAGTCCATATCTAGTCAAGGATAAGACTAAACTGGAAAAGGTTCAAAGGTTTGCCACCAGACTAGTACCCGAGCTGAGAGGTATGAGCTACGAGGAGAGACTCCGGGAATTAAACCTCACTTCGCTGGAAGACAGAAGAGTTAGGGGGGACATGATCACCACATTCAAGATTCTGAAGGGGATTGATAGGGTAGATAAAGACAGTCTATTTAACACAAGGGGAACACGCACAAGGGGACACAGGTGGAAACTGAGTGCCCAAATGAGCCTCAGAGATATTAGAAAGAACTATTTTAGTGTCAGAGTGGTTGACAAATGGAATGCATTAGGAAGTGATGTGGTGGAGGCTGACTCCATACACAGTTTCAAGTGTAGATATGACAGAGCCCGATAGGCTCATGAATCTGTACACCTGTTGATTGACGGTTGAGAGGCGGGACCAAAGAGCCAGAGCTCAACCCCCGCAAACACAACTAGGTGAGTACAGTGGATCCCGCGGGTCACTTGGGAGTAACCAAGACCTTAGGCAGGCTTCGGGAACATTTTTATTGGCCGGGCATGGACGCGGATGTAAGAATTTGCAAGACGTGTTTCCCGTGCCAGAGAGCGGGGAAGAACGTCCCTGCCATCCCGAAAGCACCTTTAGTTCCAGTTCCAGCATTTGGCCAGGCGTTTGAGCGCCTAATAATCGACGTCGTGGGGCCACTACCTAAGACAAGAAAAGGGAACAATTACTTATTGACTATCATGTGTGCTTCGACGAGATTTCCAGAGGCGATCCCAGTGCGGAAGGTGACTTCGAAATGCATCATGGGACACCTTCAGCAGTTCTTTGCTTGGGTAGGTGTGCCCAAGGAGATCCAGTCCGACTGTGGAAGTGTTTTCCAGTCGAGGTGGTTTAGGCAGGCTATTGCGAGCTGGGGAATAGCCCAACTACGATCGTCTCCTTATAGACCTCAATCACAGGGAGCGATTGAGAGGTTCCATTCAACTCTGAAGACTATCTTAAGAGTGTATTGTGCTGAACAGGGAGCGGAATGGGATGAGGCTGTCTGTCCAGCCCTGTTCGCGATCCGAGATGCTATAGTTGAGTCTCTGGGATTCTCTCCATTCCAGCTAGTGTTTGGGCACGAAGTAAGGAGCCCGTTATTGATACTGAAGGAGCGGATGACGGCGGAGAAGATATTAGTGACAGTGGAAGAGTACGTGCGAAGATTCCATGAACGATTGAAAACGGCGAAGGAGCTGGCTGCTGAACACTTGAAGACAGCGCAAGAGAAGATGTCGATCTGGTACGACAAGAAGGCTGTCCCAAGGGAGTTCGAGGCAGGAGCCAGAGTGATGATGTTGCTACCTGGGAGGGGTAGAGTGACGGAATCACGCTTTGGTGGTCCATACTCGGTTGTTCGGCGTGTGGGTCCTGTAAATTATGAGATCAGCAAGCCGAATCGCCCTAACAAGACACAGGTGTGTCATATCAATCGTTTAAAGCCATACTTCCCAGAGGAGCAAGAGAGTGCGGGAGTGAAGGGAGCAACACAGTCGCGAGAGGGGAAATTGGTTCTGTGTATGGAGATGGACCAAGTGTTGCCAGCGGAGGAGAGAAAGTGGGCCCGTGCCGATGGTACGCGCCTGTCGAATACAGAGAGTTTGACACACCTAGAAGACAGGCTGCGTCATCTGGATAAAGAGAAAAGGAGAGAACTAGTAACCCTGATAAGAAGGAACAAGTCGCTTTTCACGGATGTGCCCCGATGGCAAAAGAGTGTGGTGCACGAGGTGGACGTGTGCGGAGGAAAGCCAATCAAGCAGAGTGCTTATCGGGTGAGTCCCGAGAAGAGGAAGATCATGCGACAGGAGGTGGAATATCTGCTAGCGAATGATCTCGCTGAGCCCAGCAACGGTGAGTGGAGCTCGCCCTGTGTGCTGGTCAAGAAGAGTGACGGATCATATCGTTTTTGCACTGACTATCGTAAAGTGAATGCCATAACCGTGTCAGATTCTCACCCAATGCCCCGAATAAGTGATTGCGTCGACCAAGTAGGAAATGCAAGGTTTGTCACCAAGGTCGACCTGCTGAAAGGGTATTATCAAATCCCTTTGTCTCCGAGTGCGAGAAAGATCTCAGCGTTTGCTACTCCAGACGGATTGTACCAGTACAAAGTGCTTCCGTTTGGTATGAAGAACAGCGGAAGTTGCTTTCAGAGGATGATGAACGAAGTGCTAAGAGGGATGGAAAGCTGCGCCGTGCATATAGATGATATAGTGGTGTACGCCGATAGCTGGAAACAACACGTGAATCGACTGACGGAGTTATTCCAAAGGTTGGAAGAAGCGAACCTGACTGTTAATCTGGCCAAGAGCGAATTCGGAAAGGCCCGATTAGAATACTTAGATTTCGTCGTGGGTCAAGGGGAAGTGACTCCAGTAGACCAGAAAGTGATGGCAATCAAAGAATATCCGAATCCCAGGACGGGAAAGGAATTGTTACGATATTTAGGGATGGTTGGATACTATCGAGGATTTTGCAATAACTTCTCGACAGTGGCACACTCTCTGACTGAATTGCTATCTAAGAACGTTAGATGGAAGTGGGGGGAAGCATGCCAGGAGTCCTTTGAGAAGACTAAGAAGTTGTTGACTGAAGCGCCAGTGCTGATGTCGCCTGACTTTGAGTCAGACTTTATCTTATACGTCGACGTTAGCGACGTGGGGATTGGAGCCATGTTAGCTCAAGAGAAGGAAGGAGTCCACCGTCCAGTGGCATTCTACTCGAAGAAATTCGAAAAGTACCACAGGGCTTATAGTACAGTGGAAAAGGAAGCCTTGGCCCTGATCCTGGCACTGAAGCATTTTGACATCTATGTGGGTGGAGGTACTAGACCGGTGCAAGTGTTCACCGATCATAACCCCTTGACGTTCGTGCACAGGATGAAGAACACGAACCAAAGGCTGACAAGATGGGCCCTACTGTTCCAAGAGTACTGGCTAGAAATCAGGCACATTAAAGGAAGGGAGAATGTGGTGGCAGATGCCCTCTCCCGGATTTACTAACCGATATGACTCTTATTTTAAGGGGAGGGGTATGTTACGGTGCCCTCTCCTATCTCTTTAGTTTGCCTGCTTTAAGAGTCATATCAGCTCTCCCTACTGATTCTCTGAGGTTCAGGGAGTCTAATGATATATGTGGCGACCAGACCGACTGCCAGTAAAGGGAAGGAAGTTATATTATAAGTTGTAAATAAAGGGAAATTGGCGCCCTGTTATAAAATGAAAGAGTATCCCCTAATGCAGATATGACCTTTTGGAAGGGATACTAGCCGATCGCGGATTGGCCGACTTAGGTCGCGGGCGACAAATCAGGGCCCGCCATGACGTCACCGAGTGCCCTGGGCGGCGCCAACGTCAGAAGTGACCCGACCTTGGAAGCGACAGGACGCACCTCGGTCTGCTCTCCAGGATTAGAGGATCTACAAGCCTTTCTTAGTGGATTAGTGCTGGCTATTGCAGCCCATCGGATATATTGGAGACCCCGCGCTTCTGGGAAGCAAAAGGAACCAAGTTTATTGAGCGAAAGAGGGCCAAACTTGGAAAATATTCGGCGACGACGCAGGGCGGCGACGTTGGACATTGAGGGTCAGAAAAGGTGTGGCGGGCAAGCCTAGCTGTGACCGGGTCACATCCACTGAGGGTCTTGGAAGGACGACACCGTGCCTAGGACAAGGAGCAACGCCTTGTGGAAGGGGCGAGTGTGGGAAAAATAGTGATTAGCTCAGCGCCCATCGATGAACCAGGATTGGGGCAGCTGAATCTCAGGGATTGGAACGGCGACGACGCGAAGGCTCCACGACACCGGAGGACATGTGGAACGTCCTGGATCGTCAAGGATCGACCCAAGGAAGCGTGGGAACCTCACACCATCGAGGGACAGGCGTCGTGAGCCAGGAATGTAAGGTAGATCATTTTCCCTCCCATTACCCCTTGTGTGAGTAGGCTAGTTAGGCCACAATAGTTACTTATGTATGTGGCAACAGGACATTAATACTTTATTAGTAGAGTAGGCTGCAAGGCAGCTTGTGTCCAGGACTGTCAGAGAGGACAGTGTGTATGGATGGCAGGACAGTGAAGAAGAGGCGCCGACGTGGGAAGAGGCCCTCCTGTGAAAGTGTGGGACTCCTGTCTTTCTGCCCAGTTGAAGGAGTGTTGGAGGTCGTGGAAGAAGAGACTGACGATCTCCAGACTTATTATCCATATTTCCATATTCATGTATTACTTGTGATTGTGTGTGTGTTCATGTAATTTGCATCAGTAAATTCACACACTTTATCACTGTGTTTAAGTGTGCCTCCGTTTATGATAATTCTCTATGAGCATACACGAAGGTTATCATAGTACCATCTAGGGGACACAACGTTCTCTATAGAAGTTCTTATTGTCTGGAGGGTGGTAAAGACAGCACAGACTTACATAAAAGTGTACCCTTAGCCATCCGATCAGTATCGGTGCCTGAATGGTGGCAACTATTAACGTAGTGGCTAGAGAGAGGTAAAGCCACACAGACCTTCCTGGGAGAGTACCCTGGGCCAACAGTCTAGTAGCAGATCTATGGGAGTAGCAATCTTCTGGCTACAAACAATATATAATACACCCACTGAACTGCATTGCTGGGGTGCAGATATAATAACCCAGCTGGCGACCTTGCTAAGAAGAAGATAGAGAAGACAGGCAGGAAAGGAGTTCCTGCAACCTTTTTTGTCTGGCAGGCAAGACTCAGGGAGGTTATGGTTATAAGGGAAGCCTGAGTCTTCCTTCACTCCCCCACGGGACTAGGCCGGAACTGTTAACAGCAGTTTCCCCGTGTTTGACTGAAGGGCTTCCAGGGTGAATCAGTGGCACCCCTTTTGTGGTGGAAGCAAAGACCTGCGGAGGTGGGCATTGTTGGTCCTCTCTTGTGTGACCAAGGAGACTCCGGTGAATCCCGGGAGTCGGAGGGGCTGAGTATTTGGGCCTTTTGAGCCCCTAGCAGCCGAGTGTTAGCAGAGCCCTGGCCCGGCCCACCACCCCCAACGTGACACCAATAAGGCGGTATAGAAAATCACGACCAGACGACCAAATGAGTGTGGAAGGAAGAGGAAGAAATCATTATTTATTACTTCTTAAATATAATAGATCGCAATATAAAATTATAACTATATTACAATTTTATAAGCAATATAAAACAAATATAAGAAAGTAAATTTTGTTTCTACTTTTTCAGATAATTTTAAAATTTATCCCAAATTTTAACTGTTTCATTATTATGTAAAAAAAAACATTAATTATATAAAATAGAATTAGTTTTAAAAAGTTCACAGGGGTAGAGACGGGAGGCCATCTCCAGTGACGTCTAGTCTTTGAGAGAGCCATTGGCCACCAGGAAGCTCATCATGCGTCAGAAACGCTACAAGATCAGGGGTACGCCCCTTAAAGAGCAACCATTCTCCAAGACATCTCTCCTGAAGCTCTTTGAAGACATTGCAGGAGTGACCCAACGACATCAAACAGGAAGGCACGGACATCCTCTTCTTCTTTTATAGTGAGGAGGAAGTCGACAAACTTCTGTTTTTCAGCGCCAATTTCCCCAACCAACACCTTCGTCTCAACTTCCCACGCCAGTACCTGGCTGCACACTCTGGCGTTATTCATGATCTCAGCCAATGGATCGTGGAACAAGATGAAGCTGATGAAAGAGCGTTCATGCACGACTTCAAGGAATCAAACCCGGACATAGGGCTTCACGAAGCTCACTTCTTCAACAGAAATCTCTCCCTGATGCTGACCTTCGAGACAGTAGCTGCGGCTACTATGGCTACCAGAAATGGTGTTTACAGCTTTGGTATTCATATTCCGTCATTCCGTGTGAAGATGGAACGTTTTCACATCGTCAACCAGTGCCTCCGGTGCTACGAGTACAGCCACTTCACCAGCAAATGTACCCAGCGTATTCAGAAGTGTAGCCTCTGCTCAGCTGACCACCATTACTCCATCTGCTAGTCTGAAACACTATGCTGTTTGCTGTGCAAAGGCGACCATCCGGCAATCTCCATACGTTGTCCTCATAGACAAGACGTCATTAAAAACATGGAGAAATCCACATCTTCAACCGGAGCCAGTTCCTCGGAAGCAACAAGCCAATCCGCGACCACCTCTACTTCAGGTTTCAACGCCCAAGCCGCCATTTTCCCGGAGCTTCCGGGAGGACGTCCCACTGCTACTACCAGCCAATGGGGAGCCTGCTCCCAAACGCCAACCAGCGATTCGTCGAGCCAGCCATCACCCCCGGCCCACACCGACCAACCACTGAACAGCACAGTTCAAGCATTAACATCAGCGGCCAGCATGATAGCTTGCAATAACCCCCAGGAATACGTAAGAATATTAAATATTCTATACAAAGCAAATGGTCTTCCAGCTTTCATAGTTCCAGAGGAAGTCTTCACCAACACCACTTCAAGTTCTCAAGTTACAGTCTTGGTCCCTGACATCACCGTGAACGCCGCCGTGCTCACGGATCTACTATCAACAGCAAAGCCTGCTTCTCCAGCAACTTCATCACAAGCCACCCAGACGCCGACGCCTCCTCTATCGACTACTGCTACAGTTCCACCTCTCGTGTGCGAAACCTCTCAATGTCCTAAATCAGCTGCTACTCCCATTAAGCCTCAACAGGCAAGAACTCGACCCCCAAGATTCACTGCATCTACTTCTGAGTCAGCTGACTCATCAGATGAGGATGTCTCGGTGGGAACACCACCTCCTCCACTGAAGCAGTCCTACACAACTGAAGATTTCCGGCTGGAAGCTACCTCCAACGATAGCCTCACCGTATCAACACGAAGCAAGACCAACAAACCGGCCAGGAGGCAAGGGAAGAAGAAAAACACAGACGATCTGCGCCCGAGTAAATCAAGGAATCAGTAGAACACCAACGCAAAGCTGAAAAGAACACCGCGACGAGAAGCCCTGCCTCCTACAAGACACATCAGCGAGCACCCATGAGAACTCCACTCTACCACCAAACCGCAGCATCAGCTGCAATTCTTACCCACGGTGGTTGGGCCACCGATCTTTCATCTCCCCTCTTCACCTCGTCTCCAGTTCCTTGCTCAAGATTTTTGCATCCTCGCCCCTGTCTTCAACCCCCTGCTTGCCTGCTCTAGGGCTTTTTAATCGGTTAATCGGTTAAAGTCCAATTATGCAATTCTATATGAAGCACATACTTTTGTAGTGTATTATAGACATTAACTTGTATACTATGCAAGGTGATGGAGAAGATTGTGAGAAAAAACCTAGTAACACATCTGGAGAGACGAGACTTCGTGACAACTCATCAACATGAGTTCAGGGAGGGTAAATCTTGCCTTACAGGCTTAATAGAATTCTACGATCAGGTGACAAAGATTAAGCAAGAAAGAGAAGGATGGGCGGACTGCATTTTTTTGGACTGTCGGAAAGCCTTTGACACAGTACCCCATAAAAGGCTGATGCATAAGCTGGAGAAACAGGCAGGAGTAACTGGTAGGGCGCTCCAGTGGATAAGGGAGTACCTAAGCAATAGGAAGCAGAGAGTTACAGTGAGGGGGTGAGACCTCAGATTGGCGTGAAGTCACCAGTGGAGTCCCACAGGGCTCTGTAATCGGAGCTATCCTGTTTCTGATATACGTAAATGATCTCCCAGTGGGTATAGACTCATTCCTCTCAATGTTTGCTGACGACGCCAAAATTATGAGAAGGATTAAGACAGAGGAGGACACATGAGGTTTCAAGAAGACCTGGACAAGCTGCAGGAATGGTCGAACAAATGGTTGTTAGAGTTTAACCCAAGCAAATGTAATGTAATGAAGATAGGTGTAGAAAGCAGGAGACCAGATACAAGGTATCATTTGGGAGACGAAATACTTCAGGAGTCAGAGAGAGAGAAGTCCTGGGGGTTGATATCACGCCAGACCTGCCCCCTGAAGCTTATATCAAGAGGATAACATCAGCGGCATATGCCAGGTTGTGTAAGGAATCTTTCAGAACATTATATACCATATCTCATCCCCTCCCTGTCCCCCCTTCAATTGACCCCCACCCCTCACTCTAGCATCATCTGTGACCTCGTTACCCACCCCACATCTCACTCCCATGGAACATTTTCCCCCATCAGCAGAACGCTCACTAAGAAGGGAACATGAGAAGGGACAGAAGAAAGTGAGTCTCAAGGCAATGTACACTAACATAGATGGGATTACAAATAAAACAGATGAACTTGCAGAATGGGTACTTGAAGAAAACCCAGACATAATAGCATTCACAGAAACAAAGCAAACGAAAATCATAACAAATGCAGTGTTCCCACAGGACTACTGTGTTGTGAGGAAAGAGAAGGAAGAGGAGGTGGTGGTGTAGCTCTGCTGGTAAGAAAAGGCTGGGATTTTGAGAAAATGGTTATTCAGGGCTGTGAAGGTTTCAGTAACTATATACCAGGTACAATAGCAACTGGAGGACAAAAAATTGTAGTCGCAACCATATATAACCCTCCACCAAATGACAGAAGACCCAGACAGGAATATGATAGAGACAACATGGCCATCATTAACATAATAGAGAGAACAGTGTCTCTCGCTAGTATGAATGGATCTGGAATACTAGTCATGGGGGATTTCAACCATGGGAAGATTGACTGGGAGAACAGAGACCCGCATGGAGGACCAGATACATGGAGAGCTAAGCTGCTGGACGCAGCAACAAGAAACTTTCTTAGCCAGCATATCAAGGGACCGACAAGAATGAGAGGGGAGGATGAACCAGCTATGCTTGATCTGATATTTCCACTTAATGAGTGGGATATAAGGGAGGTTAAGATGGAAGCACCCTTAGGAATGAGTGATCACAGTGTATTGATCTTTGAGTACTTGGTAGAGCTAGGACGTATCTTCCCCAAAAAAGAACTTGAAAACAAAAAACTTGCATACCGAAAGGGGAATTATGAGGGGATGAGAAGTTTCCTAAGGGATATACCATGGGACACAGACCTCAGAGCTAAGTCGGTACAAGGCATAATGGACTATGTCACCCAAAAGTGTCAGGACGCAATAAACAGGTTTATCCCGGCCCAAAGGGAAAAATCCGAGAAGCAAAAGAAGAATCCATGGTTTAACAGGGCATGTATGGAAGCAAAGGTACTGAACAAAAGGGCGTGGAGGAACTTCCGAAATAACAGCACACCAGAAAGCAGAGAGAGATTCCAGAGAACCAGGAATGAATATGTTAGTGTGAGAAGGGAAGCAGTGAAAAATTATGAAAATGATATAGCAAGCAAAGCCAAGACCGATCCAAAGCTACTCCACAGTCACATCAGGAGGAAAACAACAGTGAAAGAACAGGTAATGAAACTTAGAACAGGAGAGGACAGGTATACAGAGAATGACAAAGAGGTGTGTGAAGAACTCAACAAGAGGTTCCAGGAGGTCTTCACAATAGAACATGGTGAGGTCACTGCGCTAGGAGAGGGCGCAGTAAACCAGGCATCCTTGGAAGGGTTCGAAATTACGAGAGATGAGGTCAAGAGACACCTGTTGGATCTGGATGTGAGAAAGGCTGTTGGTCCAGACGGGATCTCACCATGGGTATTGAAAGAGTGTGCAGAGGCACTCTGCTTGCCACTCTCCATAGTGTATAGTAGGTCACTGTAAACGGGAGTCCTACCAGAAATACGGAAGGCGGCGAATGTGGTCCCAATATACAAAAAGGGTGACAGACAAGAGTCCCAGTCCTATCCCAAAACCTTATCCTGTATCTGGTTGCAGTGCCTGCAGACGCAGTGCACTCAAAGGTGATGGTCTGCCTGAGTGCAGAAATATTGAGATATTGTTATTGAATTCAATAAACAACCAGAAAGCAGGTGTTTAACAGTGCCTTACAATGATCACTGCACAGAGCAGTGAGTCCATTCGCATGTCAGAGTCCTCACATTCACGAGCGGTCCTGCTTAGTACATTACGCCACTGGGGTCCTGCTTAGTGCATGACGTCACTTGGGTCCTGTATTAGTGCATGACGTCAGTGGGGTCCTGCTTAGTGCATGACGTCACTGGGGTCCTGTATTAGTGCATGACATCACTGGGGTCCTGCTTAGTGCATAACGTCACTGTGGTCCTCTTTAGTGCATGACGTCAATGGGATCCTGTTTAGTGCATAACGTCACTGGGGTCCTGCTTAGGGCACGACGTCACTGGGGTCGTGCTTAGTGCATGACGTCACTGGGGTCCTGTATTAGTGCATGCCGTCACTGGGGTCCTGCTTAGTGCATAACGTCACTGGGGTCCTGCTTATTGCATGACGTCACTGGGATTAAGTACACTCTGGCCACCTACTGGCTCTATGCTTAGTGATCTGTGGCCACCTGAACAAAACACCAACAACAAGAAACACCAGTGTGACCAAAACACCAACAACAAGAAACACCTGATGAAAGGTGAGTTTCTGTGACAACCACTGGCCTCAGAACAGTAGTATACAGTAGTAAGTGTCCCCCACACTCAACCGTAACGACCATTGCAGTACATAATATCTAAGTGATCCCCACTCACCGCAGACTTTAAAGTTTAAGGACACTGGCCTGTAGTTCAGTGCATCTTGTCTGTCACCCTTTTTGTATATTGGTACTACATTAGCCGTCTTCCATATTTCTGGTAGGTCTCCCGTTTCCAGTGACCTACTATACACTATGGAGAGTGGCAAACAAAGTGCTCCTGCACACTCTTTCAAAACCCATAGTGAGATTCCGTCCGGCCCAACAGCTTTTCTCACGTCCAGCTTCAATACGTGCTTCTTGACCTCATCACTTGCAATTTCGAACCTTTCCAAGGTCGCCTGGTTTGCTGCCACCATACCTAGCGCCGTGACTTCTCCTTGTTCTATTGTAAAGACTTCCTGGAACCTTTTTTTGAGTTCCTCACACACCTCTTTGTCATTCTCTGTGTACCTGTCCTCACCCACCCTAAGTTTCATCACCTGTTCTTTCACTGTTGTCTTCCTCCTGATGTGACTGTGTAGTAGCTTTGGTACGGTCTTGTCTTTGTTAGCTATATCATTTTCATACCTTTTCTCAGCTGCTCTTCTCACACTAACATACTCGTTCCTGGTTCTCTGTTATCTCTCTACTTTCGGGTGTTCTGTTATTTCGGAAGTTCCTCCATGCCCTTTTGTTCAGCTCCTTTGCTTTCATACATTCCCTAGTAAACCATGGATTCTTCTTTTGCTTCTCAGTTTTTTCCTGTCGGGCTGGGAAAAACCTGCTTACAGCCTGCTGACACTTGTGGGTGACATAGTCCATTATGTCTTGTACGGACTTGGTTCTGAGTTCTGTGACCCATTGTATATCCCTTAGGAATTTATGCATCTCCTCATAGTTTCCCTTTCGGTATGCCAGCCCTTTGTTTCCCTGTTCTTTTTTTTAATTTGTGTGTGTGTGTGTGTGTGTGTGTGTGTGTGTGTGTGTGTGTGTGTGTGTGTGTGTGTGTGTGTGTGTGTGTGTGTGTGTGTGTGTGTGTGTGTGTGTGTGTGTGTGTGTGTGTGTGTGTGTGTGTGCGTGTGTGTGTGTGTGTGTGTGTGTGTGTGTGTGTGTGTGTGTGTGTGTGTATGTGTGTGTGTGTGTGTGTGTCTGTGTCTGTGAGTATGTGTGTGTGTGTGTGTGTGTGTGTGTGTGTGTGTGTGTGTGTGTGTGTGTGTGTGTGTGTGTGTGTGTGTGTGTGTGTGTGTGTGTGTGTGTGTGTGTGTGTGTGTGTGTGTGTGTGTGTGTGTGTGTGTGTGTTTGTGTGTGTGTGTGTGTGTGTCTGTGAGTATGTTTCAGTGTTTTTGTAGGGTGGGGGGGAAGAGGAAGAGCAGGATTTAGGCCTTGATTAGCAATATAAAATTATTAAAAATGTATTATTTATTTTTTTTAATTTAAAAGATGTAAATAAATTTTAACACACAACGTTACTATTGTCATTTTTTATATAAATATGTTATTTATATACAAAGAAGCATACGAAACTGGCATTTAGAGATAAATGTAAAAAATTTTGAGTGAACATTACATACACAAAACTTTTATGTTGATCGGAATTATATAAATACTGTGTAATACCGTGGACGTCACTGTTGTTAGAGTGATGGGGACAATTAGCTACTGTGTACCGTGTTTAGAGGCCAGTAGTTGTCAAAGAAACTAACTATTCAACAGGTGTTTCTTATTTGTAGTGTTTTGGTCAGGTGGCCACAGAGCAGTAAGCCTAGAGCCAGCAGGTGGCCACAGAGTACTAAACCTAGCGCCAGCAGGTGGCCACAGAGCAATAAGACTCAAGCCAGCAGGTGGCCACAGAGCAGCAAGCCTAGAGCCAGCAGGTGGCCACAGAGCAGCTAGCTTAGAGTCAGTAGGTGGCCACAGAGCACTAAGCTCAGAGCCAGTAGGTGGCTACAGAGTACTAAACCTAAAGCCAGCAGGTGGTAACAGAGCACTTAACCTAGAGCTAACAGGTAGCCAGAATGGAAGAAAACCGGCTTAAAAATACAGTCCCCCCCCCCACATTACATTAATGTTATATTAGTTACTAAGTTTTGTATATGACGAAGACTCAGTGTAATAAAGTAATTTTAACATCAATTTATGTAAATGCTGATTTAATGCCTTCCCAACAACATTGACAGCTCTTGTTTTACGGGGAGAAACTGCAAAAGTTTGTAGAAAAGAGACAAGAGGAGAGAGGAAGAGGGAAGATGAAGATAAAGGGAAAATGGATAATAATTTAGGCTGCTACATAAAATTGTTTTCGGCAAAGTTTTCTCTCTACATTTACCTGAAACTTTGTTTCGTGACATTGTATACATTTTTATAGCGATGTATAAATTTATACATTTTAAAAAAAAATTGGCACTAGATAATATATTTCTTTTAATTGTTTATGCCTCCAAAATCTAGCAAATGGTTATTATTTTTTAGAAACTTGCCTTAGATAGCTTAAGGAAGATGTCTAGGGCAAAGTTCTAAGGCAAGTTTTAAGGTAATGATATCCATTTTTTCCCTACATTGGAGGTATAACAAAATTGAGAACAATACACACTCAGCTACTCTTCATAAGGCTTCCCAACGTCAAGAAACTGTCATACTTAAGTGCCCTTATCCTAACCTACCAGAGGACCGAAAATAGTCAATGGGACAGTACGTCACTTTCGCCAGCCGTTTCCATTTCCTAGAACGATTAATTTTGGTCTTAGGTAGACTATACGTCAAAATGCGACGTTCTATTAGGAGGACGGCTTGACACGCTATCCAGGAAACTTGGCTGTAATGTTACAATGTATTATGTAATGAGGCTGGTGTCAGGCTCTGTATTTGTAAGAATTATTTCCGATAAACACGACGGTGCAAAGTAGAACAACTTCACAGTACTCAGTGCAACCCGTTCTCGCAAATTTAATAAGTCATTATTGACTTATTAACTACGTGCATAGGTGATATACTAAACATAATAGATACCCCTAAAAAGATTCATAGAAAACACCGACCTTACCTAACCTTGTTAGTATCTTAAGATAAGCATCTTATTGCTTCGTAATTACAATTATTACTTAACCTATACCTATTATAGGTTAGGTAATAATTGTAATTACGAAGCAATAAGATGCTTATCTTAAGATACTAACAAGGTTAGGTAAGGTCGGTGTTTTCTATGAATCTTTTTAAGGGTATCTATTATGTTAAGTATGTCACCTATGCACATATTTAATAAGTCAATATTGACTTATTAAATTTGCGAGAACGGGTTGCTCAGTGACACATTTAGGGTCACGTGACCAAGTACTGACAGTGAGAGGTGACCAATGAAGTCATGCACTAAGCTGGACCCCAGTGACGTCATGCACTAAGTAGAAACCCAATGACATCATGCACTAAGCAGGACCCCAATGACGTCATGCACTAAGTAGGACCCCAGTGACGTCATGCACTAAGCAGGACCCCTCATGAATGTGAGGACTCTGACATGCGAATGGATTCACTACTGTGTGCGGTGATCATTGTAAGGCATTGTTAAACACCTGCTTTCTGGTTGTTTCTTTAATTCGGTGAATGAACGGCGGTGAATGGCGTAAATGTGTAAACATCAGTCATGAGGAGGGGGGGTGATGTCTCCATGACAACGGTGTCGCAATCTTCCCTTTAACCGGTATTTAAATACTACATAGCAAGTGAATGAGAAAGAAATGTCCAAACTCTGAACAATGTTGCAGTGTTACACGAAGGAAGACGTGTTGCAACATCATCATGTTTCCTAACTCTATGATCGGAGTATTAAAATATGTTGCAACATCATCAATCATCGTCCTTCTAAGCTCTATGACCCAGTATTAGGATATGTTGCAACATCATCATGCTTCTAAACGCTATGATCAAATATTAGGATATGTTGCAATATCAAGCTTCTAAACTCCTTTTTTAGTTTAGAATATAGATTATAGAATATAGATTAGAATAATCTGCCCGAAACGCTGTGCGTACTAGTGGCTTTACAAGAATGTAAATACTGTACTATCCAATGTATTCTCACAAACCCAATGTACCTTCTTGTATTTATATAAATAAATAAATAAATAAATAAATAAATAAATAAATAAATAAATAAATAAATAAATAAATAAATAAATAAATAAATAAATAATATTTCATTATAAATATTGAATTCCATGAGTCTGGACCCGGGCCGAGTGCATGGGCATGTTGAAAATTTCTCTTGCAAAATCTGCCTCGCTCGTGTTGATATCAATTATATTTACAGGTGTTTGGATAATACGCATAATGAAGTTGTCCGGATCTTCCACTTTCATACAGTTTATTGTTATAACCATAACCAGGCACTGCATCACCAACCTCAACAAGGCCCTGAACAACATCAACACCAGCCTCCACACCCTCAGCCACAACATAACCATAACCAGGCACTGCATCACCAACCTCAACAAGGCCCTGAAGAACATCAACACCAGCCTCCACACTCTCAGCCGCAACATAACCATAACCTGTCTCTGTACCTAAAGTCTACTAATTCCACTGACGTTAATGAGATAATCCTTTCCCTTAAAACCAATCTAGTGCCCCTGAGGAGATACCAACCTTAATTTATAAAAAAGCCTCCAGATCTTTAGCCCCTGCTATTGCATTACTCTTCAACAAGTCACTTGAACTCCAAACCTTTCCAGATATGCTAAAAAAAAGCGAGAGTAACCCCTGTCCACAAATATGGTGATCTCACAGATGTTAACAACTACAGACCTATATCAATCCTGCCTAACTTGTCAAAAATATTTGAAAAACTAAACTACAAGCAGCTTTACTCTAATCTAGCCAAACACAATATACTTAGCTCTTGTCAATATGGCTTGAGACCCAAAAAAGCACTAACGATGCACTTATTAGTATGATTAACTTGATTCATGCAGCTCTAAATGAAATTGAGTTCGCTGTTGGGTTATTTGTGGACCTGTGGAAGGTTTTTGACACTGTCAACCACCAAAACCTTCTTCTTAAATTACATCATTATGGAGTCAGAGGACACTCCCTGCAATACCTCAAATCTTACCTTACTGACAGGCTCCAGTATGTTTCTGTGAATAATTCAATTTCTCCCACCCTACCCATCAACATTGGTGTTCCTCAGGGCAGCATACTTTGCCCTCTCCTCTTTCTCATCTACATTAATGACCTTCCAAATGCCTCCCAACACCTCAAACCAATTCTATTTGCTGAAGACACAACCTTCATTTACTCCAGTCCTGACCCCCTTGCTCTAAATGCCACAGTAAATACTGAGCTAAATAAAGTCCATCTTTGGCTAACTGCCAACAAACTCACCCTTAACATTGACAAAACTTTTTATATTCTGTTTGGGCCAATAGGCCTTCTGCAGCTAATCAAATCTAATCCTCTAATCAAATAAATCTCAGAATTAACAATACCCAAATTTGTAACAAATTAGATGACAAATTCCTTGGCATTCTCATTGACCACAACACTTGTGTTTGACACTTGTGTTTGATAATCGTTTTTGACCATTTTGGAAATTTTTTGAAACAATTCAATATTTTTTCTCCCTTTTTATTTATGCTACGATGCTGAGACTTAGACCAGATGAAACCCTTTTCATATACAACTAGTAAAACAAAAAATTGGTTGACATTGAACAACTTTCAAAAACTATCTATTGGCCCCTTAAGTGGATGTAAATAGAAGCTGCCTAGCATGGGCCAATAGGCCTTCTGCAGCTAATCAAATCTAATCCTCTAAACAAATAAATCTCAGAATTAATAATACCCAAATTTGTAACAAATTAGATGACAAATTCCTTGGCATTCTCATTGACCACAAGCTGAATTTCCAGGGACACATTCTAAATATATCAAAAAAAGTTTCAAAAACTGTTGGCATTCTTTCTAAGATCAGATATTATGTACCCCGCCATGCCCTGGTGACTCTCTATTACTCCCTCATCTATCCATATCTCAACTATGGTATTTGTGCTTGGGGTTCTACTACCCATGGGCTACCCAGGTTGTAACAGAGCCCGTGGGAGCCGGTCGGCCGAGCGGACAGCACGCTGGACTTGTGATCCTATGGTCCTGGGTTCGATCCCAGGCGCCGGCGAGAAACAATGGGCAGAGTTTCTTTCACTCTATGCCCCTGTTACCTAGCAGTAAAATAGGTACGTGGGAGTTAGTCAGCTGTCACGGGCTGCTTCTTGGGTGTGGATGCCTGGTCGAGGACCGGGCCGCGGGGACACTAAAAAGTCCCGAAATCATCTCAAGATAACCTGAAGATCTCAAGATAACCCAAAATCATTTACGTCCTCTAATTACTCAACACAAAGCTGCCATTAGGACAATATCCAACTCTGGCCCCAGACATCACTCGGAATCCCTACTCAAATCTCTGAAGATGTTAGATATTAAGTCACTGCACATTCTCTCATGTGTATTATACATATATAAAACGCTGAACTGTAATGCCAATCCTGACCTCAAAAGCTTCATTGAAGGTTGTAACAGAGCCCATGAGCACCACACCAGAAATAAATTCAGTTTTGATATTCCAAGAGTATGACTTAATCAAACTAGAAATGCTCTAGAAATCAAGGGACCCAGAATGTGGAATGACCTTCCCAACCATGTTAAAGACTGTATCTCTCTCAACCAGTTTAAGATAAAAACGAAGCACTACCTAATAAATTCCCTGTAACCTACCTTACCCCTCTATTGTCAACCCATGTCTTTTCTTAAACAACGCTGTTTGTCGACCTATTTGCATTTGTGCTGCTTTTTCAGCCATGTTTCCCATTTTTATCTTTAATTTTATTTGTTCTCAACACATTTTTTTCTTTATAATCATATAGTATTAAATATTAGTCATTAAAGTTTTTCCTGCCCGAAACGCTTTGCGTAATAGTGGCTTTAGGCATTGTATGTACTAGCTTTATCTATAAATCTATCAATTTATGTAAAATCTCTTGAATGTATGTACCTTACCTGAATAAACATTTTATTTTATTTTATTTTTAACCAGGCACTACATCACCAACCTCAACAAGGCCCTGAACAACATCAACACCAGCCTCCACACCCTCTGCCACAACATAACCATAACCAGGCACTGTATCACCAACCTCAACAAGGCCCTGAACAACATCAACACCAGCCTCCACACCCTCAGCCACAACATAACCATAACCAGGCACTGCATCCCCAACCTCAACAAGGCCCTGAACAACATCAACACCGGCCCCCACACCCTCAGCCACAACATAACCATAACCAGACACTGCGTCCAATTGCAGGATAAGGATTAGGGATTGCACGGGGGAGGGAGGAAGGAATGGTGCCCAGCAGCTAAGTGATCCTTACTTACTGACAACTTTGACAATGACCTATGAATACGGTACACAAAGGGGATATAGATAATATAGAAAACACATAGATATAGATATAGAAACCAAAAAAATTGAATATAAAAGTTAATCATAAAAAGATTTAGGAAACCACGACAATTCGAAGATGTGGATGTGAGAGGATGAGCAAGTTATTAATATTTATTCGTTAAAAAATATAAATATTTTGCAACTTAAAAAATAATCATATTTAAAAATTAACTAGAAATATAAAATTTAATTAAGTCATTTGAGTTATTTTAAAAGTTGTTAAAAGCTTTAATAATTTTAGCACAAAATTTTGTGAATTTAATTTTAATTAAACGTTTTAAATTTATATACATAGAAACTTCTGTCTAAATAATTAAATAATTAATATTTAGGAATTTTAAGTGTTCATTATACACATTAACCTATGCAGTGATTAGGGATCACTAAGGGGCTGTCTACTGCAGTAGTCATCGCGCTTGTTACAGAGTGGTGGACACTTAGGTACTGTGTACCGTGTTCTAAGGCCAGTTGTTGACACAGAAACTCACTTTTTAACAGTTGTTTCTTGTGATTAGTGTTTTGTTAAGGTGGTCACATTGCACCAAGCATAGAGCCAACAGGTGGTCACAGAGTACTTAATCCCAGTGACGTCATGCACTAAACAGGACTCCAGTGACGTCACGCACTAAGCAAGACCCCAAAGACTTCATGCACAAAGCAGGACCCCAGTGACGTCATGCGCTAAGCAGGACCCCAGTGATGTCATACACAAAACAGGACCAGAGTGACGTTATGCACTAAGCAGGACCCCAGTGACGTCATGCACTAAGCATGACCCCAGTGACGTCATGCACTAAGCAGAACCCCTGTGACGTCACGCACTAAGCAAGACCCCAGAGACTTCATGCACTAAGCAGGACCCCAGTGACGTCATATACAAAGCAGGGCCTCAGTGACGTCATGCACTAAGCAGGACCCCAGTGATGTCATGCACTAAGCAGGACCCCAGTGACGTCATGCATTAAGCAGGACCCCAGTGACGTCATGCATTTAGCAGAACCCCAGTGACGTCTTGCACTAAGGAGGACCCCATTCACGTCATGCATTAAACAGGATCACAGTGACGCCATGCACTAAGCAGGACCCCAGTGACGTTATGCACTAACAACGATCCCAGTGACGTCCTGAACTAAGCAGGACCCCAGTGACGTCATGTACTAGAGGACCCGTGACGTCATGCACTAAACAGGACCTCAGTGACGTCATGCACTAAGCAGGACTCCATTGACGTCATTCACTAAACAGGACCCAAGAGACGTCATGAATTAAGCAGGACCCAAGTGACATCATGCACTAAGCAGGACCCCAGTCACGTCATGTACTAAGCAGGACCCCAGTGACGTCATGCACTAAGCAGAACCCCTCACAAATGTGAGGACTCTGACGTGCAAATGGATTCACTGCTCTGTGCAGTGATCATTGTAAGGCACTGTTAAACACCTGCTTTCTGGTTGTTTCTTCAATTCAACAGCAATAACACAATATTTATGCACACAACCAGACCATCACCAAAGGTATGCTCACCAGCAACACTGACATGCTCCACAGATATAGATATACACGGACATCAGACATAGCTGAAGCACTTTACATCAAACACTCAGGTACACTCTATGGTTGACAAGTCTAAGACGTTTACACCAACCCAACTTCTTCAGCCGATCAATGCAACTGCAGAGCAAGATTACCTAGTTTCCCCTCGACAAGACATCCATCTTCCCTCTCTTCATGCCTCCATGTAGTCTATACTTCTTGCAACATTGTGAGAATCAATTGCTTTGAAGATGAAGAGGAAACATTAACTTAGGGAAATAAATACTCATTTATTTCTTGCTTTAATATTATCTGAATCACTAGCTAATCGACTAGAGAATGGTCCAGGACGGACCGAAACGTCGTTGTTCCTTCACTTTCTAGTGTGTGGTTTGGTCAACATATTTCAGCCACGTTATTGTGACTCATCGCCTGCATCTAAATCACTACTGAATTAGTGGACATAAAAAACACTCGTTGTCAGTCAATCACTTTCAAATCTGCTTAGAGGACTCCCCCCCCCCCCCGATCTCAGAACAGGTCTTGTAAAATCTATCATATATTTCCTTGAGTTTCCAAGGCAGTTTCCAAGTGCATGCTTAGTGCATTACATCACTGGAGTCCTGCTTAGTGCATGACGTCACTGAGGCCCTGCTTAGGTCGAGGCTCTCTCTCTCTCTCTCTCCCTCTGGGACCCAACACCATCTCTCAACCACCTCGCTCCTCACACAGATACAGGCGACTTTTAGACGATGAATTCTCCCCTAAAAGCCCAGTTTCTTAAATGACAAACCCGACTGTTTGCTTCCTTTGGAGGGCATAAAATCTATCAAAATCTTTTCTAACATATTATTGTTATAATATTGGTGGTGCTGCTATGGGGTTATCTTGAGGTTATCTTGAGATGATTTCGGGGCTTTAGTGTCCCCGCGGCCCGGTCCTAGACCAGGCCTCCACCCCCAGGAAGCAGCCCGTGACAGCTGACTAACTCCCAGGTACCTATTTACTGCTAGGAAACAGGGGCACTCAGGGTGAAAAAAACTTTGCCCATTTGTTTCTGCCTCGTGCGGGAATCGAACCTGCTCCACAGAATTACGAGTCCTGCGCGCTATCCACCAGGCTACGAGGCCCCCTCGTAGGGGGGGATCTAATATTAAATGGAAGTAGGGGCAGTAGTTAGAATAAAGATGTATCTCTGGCAGTGGAGATCAGTAAGGCCCGGCCCCCAATTAAAACTATACAAAAGTAAACTTAGTGGCTTATTACTGCAATTGTCAGCCTAGAGGTTGATCATAGATCTCCTACACAGAATGAATGGATACTCCTTTAACTAACTTACTTATTTATTAACCCCTTAACAACCCCCCATATACATTCACACCAATAACAATAATAATAATTACTTTACCACACTATCTTACGTTGAATGCCTTGATCCACATAAGCAGGATACAAGGCTTACACTCAGAACAAGCTAGGGTATAGTACTACTAGTGAAGAGCTAGAAGCTTGAGTCAGCTTAGGGTAGGGAGACCACGTGGTTCCACTGGGACCCCTTTTAGAATAACTAGTAATACAAACACTAGGAACACCTAATTCATACAAGATATAATACTCTACACATTAGAACACGCCTATGCCAGACAATGAGAACGTTACACAGTATACTTAGCTGGGTATCAGCGACACAGAAATAAAGAAATGAGAGGATGTTCCTTTCACCACAGCCAGCCAGCAGAGAAGAACGCTTCCAGTGACCAGCTCAGGGCTCCCGCCTAGTGTGGTGCCGGGAGGAGCCTAATTGATCATGCAGCTAAACACATTAAAAATCTTCCCCTATGCATCATATTGTTACTTCACTCGTTCTCAGGATAGTTAATCTTATAACAATGTTATACTTAATCCACAACAAGCTCAAGAGTCTGAATGCTTGTGAGCAAGTAGATTCGTCCTACGTTTAGCATGGAAGATACGAACAAGGACACATCGTGATGCGTTTCAAATACTAACACGCAGTTTATTAGCTCAGTTTTGACTTCTGGTTTCCACTGAGGAACCCAGGGTCGTAAAAAAGACATATATGCAGTTTATGGCGTAAATGTGTAAACATCACTCAGGAGGAGGAGGAGGAGGGGTGATGTCTCCATGATAACGGCGTCGCATCTTCCCTTTAACAGGTATTTAAATACTATATAACAAGTGAATGAGAAAGAAATGTCCAAAATCTGAACAATGTTGAAGTGAAACAAGTAAGAAGACGTGTTGCAACATCATCATGCTTCTAAACTCTATGACCCAAGTATTAGGATATTTTGCAACATCATCAAGGTTCTAAACTCTTTTTTTTTTAGTTTAGTAAAATATTTCTTTATAAATATTGAATTCCATGAGTTGGAACCCGGGGCTGAGTGCATTGGCATGTTGTCAATTTCTCTTGCAAATTCTACTACGCTCGTGTTGATATAAATTATATTTACAGGAGTTAGGATATCACGCATAAAGAAGTTGTCCGGATCTACCACTTTCATGCTGTTTATTGAAGTCTTTATTGTTACAACCATAACCAGGCACTGCATCACCAACCTCAACAAGGCACTGAACAACAACATCACCAGCCTCCACACCCTCAGCCACAACATAACCATAACCAGGCACTGCATCCAATTGCAGGATATGGGTTTGGGATTGGACGGAGGAGTGGGGGGGGGGGTGGAACGAATCGTCCCCATTAGCTAAGTAATCCCCATTTACTGATTTACTGATGACTGTGACAGTGGCCTAAGAATACGGTACGCAAACGGGATTTTAATAAGGTATTCGAAGTATCAACACAAAATTTCTTGTGGAATGAAACATAAAAATTTTGAATATTGAGGTTACCCATTAAGGCGGTATAGAAAATCACGACCAGACAACCTTATGATTGTGAGAGAAAGAGCATGATGTCAATATTTATTTATTTTTAAATACAACAGTTAGTAATTTGCAAATATATTTATATTACGATTTTATTAATAAGATAAAAATATAAAAAGCCTAGTGAATTTTTTATTAATATTAAGAAATTTATAAATTTTAGCAAAAACTTTTATTTCTTTAATAATTTAAAAGAAAAATATTATTTATATACGATGAAATGTTAAAACTTATAGAGATCATGGCTGCAGTGGATAGCTGTAAAAAATATTGCAATTATTTTTGGTGTACAATGTACACATCAAACTTTAAAGTCTTCAGTGAGTAGGGATCACTGAGATACTGTGTACTACAGTGGCCGTCACAGTTTTGGTCACGATGGTGTTTCTTGTTATTGATATTTTGGTCAGGTGGCCACATAGCACTAAGCCTAGAGCCAAAAGGTAGTTACAGAGCGTAAACCTTGAGCCAACAAGTGGCCATAGAGCAGTAAGCCTAGAGCCAACAAGTGGCCACAGAGCTATAAGCTTCGAGCGAGCAGGTGGCCACAGTGTACTTAAATTATAAATTTTAGCAAAAACTTTTATTATTTTAATAATTAAAAAAAAAATATTATTTAAATAAGATGAAATGTTTTAAAAAACTATAAAGTGGATGGTGTTATCGTACGTTACCAATGTAACGTACGATTATGTTAGGTTGTTGGGTAGATTAGATACACAGTTTTTAGTGAGTTTCATATTTATTTAGTAGTCCTGGATACAACAGTGTCGTAGACGTTGAGACGGAGCTTGGAGCAGAGCAAAGAGCTGAGTGTGACCAGAGTCGCGGAGCTCTATGTGGGAGAGCGTTGTATAGCTCGATGAGGTCCTAGTCTGCTGCCAGTTCTGTGTCGAAGTTGTAGCGTCTTGTAGACGATTAGAACTGCCTACGCCGAGTGCTACATTCTTGATTGGAAATTGTATTGTAAGTGTAATAAAGGCAACTTAACATCAACTTATGTAAATGTTTTCCCAGTCAATATTAACAGCTCTAGTTTGATGGGAAGAAAATGCTGAGGTTTGTATAGAAGAAAGGATGAGAAGGGAAGAGGGTGAAGAAGATGAAGCGCAAAAGGGATTCTGATTTGGGCTGCTTTAGATAAGTGCTTTCAGCAAAGTATTTTCTTTACCCTTACCTGAAACTTTGTTTTGTGACATTGTAGGCAATTTTACAGCGATGTAAAAAATTATACAATGTAACAGTTTTTGGCGTTGGGTAATATATATTTTGTAATTGTTTATGTCTCCAAAATCTAGAAAATCGTTATTATTTTTTAGAAACTTGTCTTAGAGAGTTTACGGAAGATATCTAGGGCAAGGATCAAAGGCACAATTTAAAGCTTAAATGCAATAATATCCATTTTTTCCCCTACATTGGAAGCATAACAAATTTGAAAAGAAGACACATTCAGCTAATCCTCCTAAAGCTTCCAAACGTTAAGAAACTGTCGTATTAAAGTGCCCTTATCCTAACCAACCAGAAGACGAATAACAGAAAACGGGACAGTATGTCACTTTCGCGAGCCGCTTCTGTTTTCCACGACTTCGTTTGGTCTGAGGTCTGGCCCTAGCTTCAGTAGGGGACAGACGTGTTGCATCGGCGCTCCAGCAGTTGGTGTTGTTTGCCAGTTTCGGCCGGTTGGGGGCGGGTGTGTCTCTGCTCGCCTGTGCTAACGTGGCGTTACGATGGGGGTCCCTCTACCCCCTGTCGTCCGGGCTCAGTCTGTGGGACTAGAGTTCACTGTGCGGGCTGGTTACCTGGAGATTGCACTGGCTTGTGAAATGCTCTCTGTCCCTGTGTTTGAGATTTATGGGGCCGAGTTGGCCGTTACCAACTACCATCAACACCAGTTGATGGTAGTTGAACTTCACAATCGCCTTACGGCCCGTAAGGCGATTGTGAAGTTCACGGAGGAGGTGGCGTATCGCAATTTTCTACGGCGATACGAGGGGCGGACACTACCCCTGCCGGGTGGTGCGGGCACTGTAACTCTCTCGGATAGAAGTGGTGCACTTACTTACATCAGTGTGCATGGGGCTCCCTTTGAGTTTCCAGAGGCTCTGCTACGGCGGTATTTCGGCGGTTTGGCACGGTAGTTAGTGTGAGGGTGAACGTGGTGTCTTCTAGTCATCTTAAGGGTGTGAGGTCTAACATTCACACCCTGGGTATGAGACTCCGGGCGGATATTCGATCCTCATATGCGCCTTATGGGGTACAACGTTCGGGTGTTTTACGCCCGCCAGCCGCGGACGTGTTATCATTGTGGTCTTTTGGGCCATCAGGCTGCTGCCTGTTCTGCGCCTGCTGTTGCACCGGTGAATCTCTTCAGTGAGGAGGATTTTCCGCCCCTTCCTGTGGGGGATGATTCGGTGGGTGTGGACGACCCTTCGGCTGAGGAGGTGCCCTCTGTATCAGCTGTTGCTCCGCCTGTTGCGCCCCCTGTTGTTGCCGCATCTCCTACGGAGGTTGTGTCCTCGCCTAGTGCTCCGCCTGCTCCGGCTGGTGTCTCTGAGCCTCTTCCGACTGCCGTTTGCTCGGACCCCTCGTCTTCCAGTTCCTCCTCTGCTGTGTCTGTCCCGGTCCCTGCACCCTCACCGTCTGTTCCGGCTGTGCTGGGAGCTGGGGTGGATCCAGCATTCCCTCCTGTGCCTGGTCTGGTGCCCCATGTGGTTGAGGAGGCTGCCGTACTGCGGCGTGCGTCGGTTCGCCCGGCTAGTGCTGCGCGGGTCGCTGAGTCTGCCTCCGGGTCTGATGATGTGCAGCCCGAGCCTAAGCGTTCCCGGCGTTCTTCTGCGTGGGCTGAAGTTGGCGACTTAGACGAGTGTCGTCCTTCCGTTGACGGTGGGTTGGCTCCGGATGTGGTGCACACTATGGTGGTGGCGGAGGTACACTTGCCTGAGGATGCCAGTGCTGGCGTTTCGGCCTCCCCTCCTTGTCTGGTGTCCGAGGGTCCTGCTTCAGGTGCGTCGCCTGCGTGGGGTGGCTCCGGTTCTTCGTGGGGGGTGGTTCCCCCTGCTGTGGTTGGTGGTGAGCGGGGTGGCCTGGTGATGGTGTTGAGAAAGGATGCTCGCTCTGAGAGTTCTGCGGCCCCTTCCTCGTTACCCGTTTCCTCGGCAGCGGTCTTGCCGCCTCTTCCGTCTCCAGTAGTCTCTACTGTGTCTCCTGCGGTATCCATGGAGGTGCTACAGTCTCGTCGTCCGGCCCCTGCTCCTATGTGTACGACGGCGTGGCAGTCTCGGCGGCCCTCATCCGCTTCTCCAGTGTCGTCTGCTTCCTCGATGGGCGTGGATGGCGCTCCCCGGCCTCGTTATGCGAATTGCGTCAGTGACCTCGGGCGTTGGCCGATGCCGCCCGATATCGATGTTCCTGAGTTAATGATGGATCAAAAACCCTTCCGTCCTTGAAGATTTGGTCTGGGAAGCTTACAAGAAGAAGTATCCTTCCGCTGTTTTCCCGGAGTAGTACATTTCTCACGCTGTTCCTCGCAAATGATTTCTGTGTATTCTGTGTTTCCTGTTGTGTGCGGTGAGGATGGGGTGTGTGTGTGTGAGTGGGTGGGGTGGGTTTTGTTTCCCGGTTCCTGCGTGCTCCGGTGTATGTTGTAGGTTTTCTTTGTATGGCAGGTGGGTGGGTGTGCGGTTCCTGTGTATTTGTGTGTTCGGTTGTGGATGTCGTATGCGCTTGTGTATGTCATATTGTGTGCCCTTCAGGCTGTTGGCGAGTGCTCTTTGTTCGATTGTGCCATTTTGTTTTGCCTTCCGTTTGTTATGGCATGCTTTACCTGTTGTACGTGTTTGTTCTTTATGTTTAGTTTGGAATGTATTGTGATTGTACTGTTATGTTCCCTGTTGTGCCTTTGATGTATGTTTTGTTTTATGACGGTTTTGTTTTGTGATGTTACTGTGCTTGCTAGTTTGCCATTGTATTCTACTTTGTGCCTTGTTGTATGCTGTATTTTTCTATGCCTTTATCGTGTTTGTGGTTTATTGTGAAATGCTATCGGCCCTTCTGGCCGGTGGTCTATTGTTTTCTTTTGTTCTGTTCTGTATTGTGTTGTTTTTATTGTATTTAAGTTGCATGCTTTGCATGTAAAAATAAATAAAAAAAAAAAAATTCTTTTGGTCTTAGGTAGACTATACGTCAAAATGCAACGTTCTATTAGGAGGACGGCTTGTCACGCTACCCAGGAAAATTGGCTGTAATATTACAGTGTATTATGTAATGAGGTTGGTGTCAGGCTCTGTATGTTAATGAATTATTTCCGTTAAACACGATGGTGTAAAGTAGAACAACTTCACAGTACTCAGTGACCCATTTAGGGTCACGTGACCAAGTATTGACAGTGAGAGGAGACCAGTGACGTCATGCACTAAGCAGAACCCCGGGGACATCATGCACTGAGTAGGACCCCAGTGACGTCATGCACTAAGCAGGACCCCTCATGATTGTGAGGACTCTGACATGCGAATGGACTCACTGCTCTATGCAGTGATCACTATAAGGCACTGTTAAACACCTGCTTTCTGGTTGTTTCTTCAATTCAACAGCAATAACACAATATTTAATATTTATGCACACAACCAGACTATCACCAAAGGTATGCTCACCAGCAACACTGACATGCTATATCTATATCGACAGATATAGATATACACGGACATCAGACATAGCTGAAGCACTTTACATCAAACACTCAGGTACACTCTATGGTTGACAAGTCTAAGACGTTTGCACCAACCCTACTTCTTCTTCAGCTGATCAATGCAACTGCAGAGCAAGATTAACTAGTTTCCCCTCGACAGGACATCCATCTTCCCTCTCTTCATGCCTCCGTGTAATCTATACTTCTTGCAACATTGTGAGAATCAATTGCTTTGAAGATGAAGAGGAAACATTAACTTAGGGAAGACTTGAATTTTTAGTGTAACTACTCATTTATTTCTTGCTTTAATATTATCTGAATCACTAGCTAATCGACTACAGAATGGTCCAGGACGGACCGAAACGTCGTCGTCCCTTCACTTTCTAGTGTGTGGACTGGTCAACATATTTCAGCCACGTTATTGTGACTCATCGCCTGCATCTAAATCACTACTGAATTAGTGGACATGAAAACACTCGTTGTCCATCAATCACTTTCAAATCTGCTTAGAGGACCCCCCCCCCCCGATCTCAGAACAGGTCTTGTAAAATCTATCATATATTTCCTTGAGTTTCCAAGGCAGGGGGTCGAGGCTCTCTCTCTCCCCCTCTGCCACCCAACACCATCTCTCAACCACCTCGCTCCTCACACAGATACAGGTGACATTTAGACGATGAATTCTCCCCTAAAAGCCATCGTTTCTTAAATGACAAACCTGGCTGTTTGCTTCCTTTGGAGGGCATAAAATATGACATATATGCAGTTTATGGCGTAAATGTGTAAACATCACTCAGGAGGAGGAGGAGGGGTCTCCATGACAACGGCGTCGCATCTTCCCTTTAACCGGTATTTATATACTATATAACAAGTGAATGAGAAAGAAATGTCCAAAATCTGAACAATGTTGAAGTGAAACAAGTAGGAAGACGTGTTGCAACATCATCATGCTTCTTAACTCTATGACCCAAGTATCATATGTTGCAACATCGAGGTTCTAAACTGTATGATCCAAGAATTAGGATATGTTGCAATATCATGCTTTTAAACTCCTTTTATAGTTTGGAATATAGATTAGAATAATATTTCATTATAAATATTGAATTCCATGAGTCTGGACCCTGGCCGAGTGCATGGAGATGTTGACAATTTCTCTTGCAAAATCTGCCTCGCTCGTGTTGATATCAATTATTTTTACAGGAGTTTGGATAATACGATAATGAAGTTGTCCGGATCTTCCACTTTCATGCAGTTTATTGTTATAACCATAACCAGGCACTGCATCACTAACCTCAACAAGGCCCTGAACAACATCAACACCAGTCTCCACACCCTCTGCCACAACATAACCATAACCAGGCACTGCATCACTAACCTCAACAAGGCCCTGAACAACATCAACACCAGCCTCCACACCCTCAGCCACAACATAACCATAACCAGGCACTGCATCACCAACCTCAACAAGGCCCTGAACAACATCAACATCAGCCTCCACACCCTCAGCCACAACATAACCATAACCTGGCACTGCATCCAATTACAAGATAAGGATTAGGAATTGGACGGGGGGGAGGAAGGATTGGTGCCCAGCAGCTAAGTTATCCTTCCTTACTGACAACTATGACAATGGCCTAAGAATATGGTACACAAAGCGGATATTAATAAGGCATTGAAAGTATCAACATAAAATTTCTGGTAAAAAGAAAAAAAAATGTAAATATTAAAGTTAATCATTAAAGAGGTATAGAAATTCACGACAATTCAATGATGTGGGTGTGAGAGGATGAGCAAGAAAATAATATTTATTATTTATTAAATACAAACATTTTGTACCATGAAAAATATTTATATAAAAATTTTACTACTAATATAAAAGTAAATAAAAACTTTTTAGTTATTTTCTATTTCGTATAAAGTTTTAAGAATTTTAACACCAAATTTTTTACATAAATTTTTAGTCAAATAATTTAATTTATATAAAAAGAAACTTTTAGTTATATTAGTTATGGAGTTGACAACACAAAAATTTTAAGTATACATTATACACATTAAACTATGCAGTGATTAGGGATCACTTAGAGACTGTCTACTACACTAGTCGTCGCAGTTGTTAGTGTTGGGGGACACTTAGCTACTGTGTACCATGTTCTGAGGTCCGTGGTTGTCACAGAAACTCACTTTTCAACAGGTGTTTCTTGTTGTTGTTTTCGTCACGCTGGTGTTTCTTGTTGTTAGTGTTTTGTTCAGGTGGCCACAGAGTACTTAATCCCAGTGACGTCATGCACTCACCAGGACTCCAGTGATGTCATGTACTAAGCATGATCCCAGTGACGTCATGCACTCAGGAGGACTGCAGTGCCGTCGTGCACTACACAGGACCCCTGTGATGTCATGAACTAAGCAGGACCCTAGTGACGTCATGCACTAAGCAGGACCCCAGTGACGTCATGCACTAACCACGATCCCAGTGACGTCATAGATTAAGCAGGAATCCAGTGACGTCATGCACTAAGCAGGACGTCAGTGACGTCATGCACTAAGCAGGATCACAGTGACCGCATGCACTAAGCAGGAACTCAGTGACGTTATGCTTTAAACAGGACCCTAGTGATGTTATGCACTAAGCAGGACTCTAGTGATGGCATGCACTACGCAGGACCCCAATGTCGTCTTACACTAAGCAGGACCCCAGTAAAGTCATGCACTAAGCAGGACCCCAGTGAAGTCATGCACTAAGCAGGACCCCCAGTGAAGTCATGCACTAAGCAGGACCCCAGTGAAGTCATGCACTAAGCAGGACCCCCAGTGAAGTCATGCACTAGGGAGGACCCCAGTGACGTCATGCACTAAGCAGATTCCAAGTGACGTCATGCACTAAGCAGGACCCCAGTGACGTCATGCACTAAGCACGAGCCCAGTGACGTCATGGATTAAGCAGGACCCCAGTGAAGTCATGCACTAAGCAGGACCCCAGTGACGTCATGCACTAAGCAGGACCCCAGTGACGTCATGCACTAAGCAGGACTAGTGACGTCATGCAATAAACAGGGACCCATTGACGTCATGCATTAAACAGGACCCGTGACGTCATGCATTAAACAGGACCCCAGTAACGTCATGTACTAAGCAGGACCCCAGTAACGTCATGCACTAAGCATAACCCCAGTGACGTCATGCACTAAGCAGAACTCCAGTGATGTCAAGCACTAAGCAGGACCCTAGTGACGTCATTCACTAAGCAGGACCCTAGTGACGTCATGCACTAAGCAGGACCCTAGTGACGTCATGCACTAAGCAGGACCCAAGTGATGTCATGCACTAAGCAGGACCCCTCATGAATGTGTGGACTCTGACATAAGAATGGATTCACTACTGTTTGCAGTGATCATTGTTAGTCACTGTTAAACACCTGCTTTCTGGTTGTTTCTTGAATTCGGTGAATGAACAGCGGTGAATGGCGTAAATGTGTAAACATCAGTCAGGAGGAGGAGGAGGGTGATGTCTCCATGACAACGGCGTCGCAATCTTCCTTTTAACCCGTACTTAAATACTACTTAGCAGGTGAATGAGAAAGAAATGTCCAAAATCTGAACAATGTTGCAGTGTAACAAGTAGGAAGATGTGTTGCAACATGTGGGAACCGACCTGTGAGATTTATATTTATTTAATTTATATGAATTTATATTTACGTTAATTTATATACTTCGATAGCAATTTGTATAATGTTAAGTGGACTGTATTTCTGCAATAATCTCAATCTCACAAATCGATCCTCTACACATTAGGGGGGTTTATATTAATTAAATTTGTATATATGCAGCCAATCAAACTACAGGAATAGACTACATACATTGAAAAGGTTCCTTATCTTATAGTACAGCAGGTTAGTCCACCAGGTATAACTAGGGTGTAGACACCAAATTATCCTCTTTGAGGTAGCTTCCATCACCCAGTAACTGGTGCACAAAGCATATGCTTCCTCGTCTTGACCTGTCAAAAGGGCACTAACTGTGAAGCCAGAAACCTATATATGACAAGTTATATCAGAGAAAACACTATACAGTACATGGAACAATAAAGACCTGGCTTAATTACCTTTAGTTTGAGGCTTCCACGTGCTCTAACCGGGTCACCCTATATAATGACATTAATGGCCATAAATGAAAGATACATGGGTTTCGGAAAGAACACTTAACTTGAATTGTAGACATCGTGTTGGAGATGGTACCTTTGGTTTCCATAACACTACGTCCAAGTAAAATTAACAGGAGCCGTATTTGCTCCTGTGAGCCTCTGGTCTAGTATAAACAATGGCTGTTTAACACTCCATACTATTGACGTTACTGGCCGACATTGTCCAGATATGATAGGAGCCGAATTTGCTCCACACGTCTCGGAGGTGACACAACAATGCCCCTCCTTCCTCACTGACGCCTGGCTTACATTGTCCAGATTTCAGAAAGTGATAGAAGGGTCACATTTACTCTACTTTAATATTGATAATTAAGTTAATTTATATAAGATGTTTTTATGATGGTAAAGTCCAAAGACTAATGTATTTAAGAATAATTCCCACCATAATAGGTGGTGATTTATAATAGTATGTGGTGATGATATCCCGTTTTCTTTAGACGGTAATTCCACTACAAGTTACGTTTTCTATGGGTAACTTGTTTATACAATACAGCTATCTTGTCTGTATGGTATATTAAATGGTGTCGGATTTTCCGACATAATTCCCCAGGGGGGCTGCTCACGGGTCGAAGTCCTCTTTAGAACAGACGAACACCGATACTCCTCCTTCGAATTATTTGATTAATTTGATGTTAGTAGTTAGTAATCACACATTTGTGTGTCTGTTCGTACAGGACGGATGTCCCGTACTAGAGTTGTAGGGGTTAGAAGTCTAATGCGATTTCATTTCCCTGTCAACTCTTGAAAGGCTAATATTCAAGCCTTATACATATTATTTAACCCAGAAGACTGAATGTGATCAAGTACTACAGTCAAGTATGATTCAGGGACTGCAGTGAGATCAGTGACATTAGATATAACTTGAAGTTTCTTCAGGTAACTGGTCACTGATATATAAACACTGAGGCCCATGGAATACATCTTGATTAAATAATAAATGTATCAAATCAGTCATCAGATTTATTGGGGTTTAATTTAGTTAATTGATTCAGAAGATTGAATAGCTCATCATTAAAGTAAAGTATGGTTCTGAGACTGCAGTGGGTTCAGTGACATTGGTCGCAGTGACTTGTAGCTGCTTAAGCTACTGTTCACTGATTTGCCACTGAGGCCTCATGAACTCATCTCCAGCTTTAAATGATGATACTAACATCAACTTCTGTTACTATATTCAGCTGTAATCTCCTTAGTATAATGCAACTGGAGAAATATAATCAGCTGACAAATTTAGATCTCTACTGGTATTGTTTATCTGCAGGCATAGGTCTCCTCAGGCTTGATACTGGGCCTGAGAGTAATTTACCTCCTGCAGAGTTTAACATGGTTATACCCTGATATTTAGTAGGGCTACCGATGAATCGATGACAATAGTCTGTCCCTACAAGGAGACCGAAGTCGGTGAGGTGATCAGACTTAATATTATCTGCCAATTTTATTCCTCTATTTCTCAGGAATTTGGCTGTTGCTCTCAGACCTTGAACTTGTAGGTCTACTGGTATTTTGTCCACCACAATGGCTTGTACTCGACAGACGTACCTGCCTAAGCGTACTGATGGTTGTACCACCTGGTAGACTTGAGGTCCTGCATCTGTTACAAACCCTGAGATGTTGAATGACGTCTGGGCTACAGGCCTTAATTGTAATTCATCTGCCAGTTTTTTAGTGATATATGTTCTCTGGGATCCTTGGTCAAACAACCCACGGGTATGGACCTTGGCCCTCTTATTCAGGATGGTAATTTGGGCAGTAGGCAAAGTCGTATTACCTTTAGACTTTGCCGATTGGACACTCTTTGTTGGTTGCACCTTGCAGTACTGTACTGTGGTGGGAATGCTATCTTCCACCTTGGGGTTTGGAGACGTTGTTTTGGTGTCTCTGCACAATGCTGCATGGTGCTGACCTTTGTTACACCTATTACAGGTGTGTAATTGGGTATCACAGTCGTTGATGTTATGTTTCCTGAGGCACCTAGTGCAATGTTGCAAATCTTTGAGTCGCTCAACACGGGCGTCACTATCAGGAAAATTAGGGCAGTGGTACATTGAATGTTTCTCATTGCAGAACAAACATGTTCCATAGCTTCCAGTACCCTTTGGTGTCACGTTCTTGGATGACACAGTAACTATAGGCTTGGAGGGTCCCACTGCATATACGCCCACACTGCCACTGTTCCACTTTGGTGTTGAATTATATTGTCTAGATTGATTTGGAGTACCTTTGGTACTCTGTGGTTTACTATTATTGGTTTCTGAGGGTTTACTTGGTGGTTTTAATTTGTCATGTGTTCGTAATTGATGAACTACTGACTTTAAACCTTCAGATATTTCATTCATGGATAAGATACTTTTATTGTAATGAGCACTCATTTGTCTCAATATGTCCCTAGGTATTTTCTCCTGGACAATTATTTTCAAGACCCACTCAGCCCCGTTTGTATCTGCTGTCAGGCTGAGGGCATTGATCAATGATTCTACCTCCAGCTTGAAGACTTGGAGTGAATCAGCTGAAGCCTCCGGTGGGGGTAAATGCAACAGCTCATGAACTAAATGTGATGTTCTTACTTCTGGATCAGCATAATTATCCTTGAGGAGTTTTACTGCCAGATCATAGCCGTCATTAGTTAATCTCAGATGGGATACTACTGTTTTAGCCTCACCTGATAATTGGCCTTGCAAATAAGAGAATTTACTACTCTTTGGTAAAGATTGTTTTGAGTCTACAAGGTCAACGAATTTGTTCCAAAATTCGTCCCAATCTTCCTCATCTTTTCCTGAGAAAGTGGGTAAATTAATTGGAGGGAGTCGAGCTTCTGCTTGACTCGTATTAGATGCAACTGTTGTTGTTGTTGCTGTTGCCTTGTTCTGGGCAATTAATTTGACATAAGGCTGTAACGTGGCCTGAGTGTGATCTTCATAATTCGCTAGATCAACCATAATGTCGTCTATTTCTGTTTCTGATAAATTAGTGTTGGCAAGTTCAGCCACATATGTTGCTATTTGGCATTTGATTTGCTCAAATTTACCTGCAGCTGCTTGATAATAGCTTTCCAGGTCAGCATAATCAACTTGAGATTGTTGTGACAAATCTTCACATTTCTTGATCTGTCTTGTTAAGTGGCCTTTAAGACCTGCAAGGGTTCTTTTCATTCTCCCTGCATTATCCATACTGGCTCGTTGGTGAAGCCTTGTGGGGCTTGTACTTGGGCTGCTCATAATACTGAACAAGCACTGATGGTAGCCTAGGGTAAATTCTGCACTCGCTAGGCTGTAATCCTACCTCTACTAGAGGTTAGCACTTAAAATTAATACACATTATATATATATACAATCATACACTTAATGATTTGAGTGATAAACCAGTGTCACTGGAAGTACCTTTAGGTTAGCTCTTCTATATCACCCTAGGATGGTAGAGACACTAATTAATCACTCAAAGGTGTAATGATCATAAGTAAATTATTATATATACACAACTCAACTCGAGATGATAAAAATTACACCCAAAATAGGGTCTGGACCATTCATTAATGGTGTTAGGTTGTTCAATATAGTACAACTGACTATGGTAATAATGGGACTAGGATGAACGATAATAGTTCAACTAGTCAATGGTAATATCCTACCCTGTTGTGGGTTGGCAATTAGTAAATATTATACTGTGATCACTAGTGCAATATATATTAAATAATTCTCTATTTTGGAGAAATAATATATACAATTATTGATAATAGCCTCTTAATTAGCCTCTATGAAACTTCTAATATTATCAAGAAGTATTAAATATTATTAGTGACCTCGCGAAATAAAGTCCACAAAATTCGTGGATAATCTCTCGCGAAATGTAACACCACGAAATCCGTGAACAATCTTGCCAGGACACAGCCACTAATTTGGCTGGCTTCTATATTAGCGCTGTCATTTCACGAAATAACACGCCACCAAATATCTGTGGGTGTCCCTGAAACCGCTGATGAGGCAGATCTGAACTGAGCGGGGCTCGTGAACTCGCACGAGTCAACGCCGCCGTCTTGACTGGCTTTGTTTAAATAACACTGCACTAGTATATTTAATGAATCCACTGGTTAACTGGTTCATCCGGTACTAAGATGACCAAATGTGGGTTCAAAGGACCGAATATTCCGGTTCCGAAGGTCCAAATAATGTGGGAACCGACCTGTGAGATTTATATTTATTTAATTTATATGAATTTATATTTACGTTAATTTATATACTTCGATAGCAATTTGTATAATGTTAAGTGGACTGTAATTCTGCAATAATCTCAATCTCACAAATCGATCCTCTACACATTAGGGGGTTTATATTAATTAAATTTGTATATATGCAGCCAATCAAACTACAGGAATAGACTACATACATTGAAAAGGTTCCTTATCTTATAGTACAGCAGGTTAGTCCACCAGGTATAACTAGGGTGTAGACACCAAATTATCCTCTTTGAGGTAGCTTCCATCACCCAGTAACTGGTGCACAAAGCATATGCTTCCTCGTCTTGACCTGTCAAAAGGGCACTAACTGTGAAGCCAGAAACCTATATATGACAAGTTATATCAGAGAAAACACTATACAGTACATGGAACAATAAAGACCTGGCTTAATTACCTTTAGTTTGAGGCTTCCACGTGCTCTAACCGGGTCACCCTATATAATGACATTAATGGCCATAAATGAAAGATACATGGGTTTCGGAAAGAACACTTAACTTGAATTGTAGACATCGTGTTGGAGATGGTACCTTTGGTTTCCATAACACTACGTCCAAGTAAAATTAACAGGAGCCGTATTTGCTCCTGTGAGCCTCTGGTCTAGTATAAACAATGGCTGTTTAACACTCCATACTATTGACGTTACTGGCCGACATTGTCCAGATATGATAGGAGCCGAATTTGCTTCACACGTCTCGGAGGTGACACAACAATGCCCCTCCTTCCTCACTGACGCCTGGCTTACATTGTCCAGATTTCAGAAAGTGATAGAAGGGTCACATTTACTCTACTTTAATATTGATAATTAAGTTAATTTATATAAGATGTTTTTATGATGGTAAAGTCCAAAGACTAATGTATTTAAGAATAATTCCCACCATAATAGGTGGTGATTTATAATAGTATGTGGTGATGATATCCCGTTTTCTTTAGACGGTAATTCCACTACAAGTTACGTTTTCTATGGGTAACTTGTTTATACAATACAGCTATCTTGTCTGTATGATATATTAAATGGTGTCGGATTTTCCGACACAACATCATCATGCTTCTAACTCATTTTTTAGTTTAGAAAAATATTTCATTATAAATTTTGAATTCCATGAGTCTGGACCCGGGGCTGAGTGCATGGACATGTTGACAGTTTCTCTTGCAAAATCTGTCTCGCTCGTGTTGATATCAATTATATTTACAGACGTTTGGATATCACGTATAAAGAAGTTGTCTGGATCTATCATTTCCATGCTGTTTATTGTAGTGCTTATTGTTATAACCATAACCAGGCACTGCATCACCAACCTCAACAAGGCCCTGAACAACATCAACACCAGCCTCCACACCCTCAGCCACAACATAACCATAACCAGACACTGCATCACCAACCTCAACAATGCCCTGAACAACATCAACACCAGCCTCCACACCCTCAGCAACAACATAAGTATAACCAGGCACTGCATCACCAACCTCAACAAGGCCCTGAACAACATCAACACCAGCCTCCACACCCTCAGCCACACCATAACCTGGACTGGTTATGTTGTTAGACACTGCATCCAATAACAGGATAAGGATTTGGGATAGGACAGCGAAGGGGGTGGTGGAGGAAGGAATGGTGCCCAGTAGCTAAGTGATCCCCAATTACTGACGACTGTGACAGTGGCCTTAGAATACGGTACACAATGGGGATATTAATAGGGTATTCAAAGTATCAACACAAAATTTATGTTAGAATGAAACGTATGAATTATTGAATATAAAAGTAACCCATAACGGTAGTACAGGAAACTCCGACCAACCTTGATAGTGTGGAAGGAAAAGCATTTTATTATTATTTATTACTTAAATATAATTAGATCGTTACAAAAATATTGATAATAGGGTTTGTTTAACAATATAAAATTTAAAAAAATCAGTTTAAATTTTGTTTTGTATTATTTAATTGTTTTTATTTTAGCACAAAATTAAACAAAAAAAATTTGTACGAAAAAATTATTTATATGTTTAACTACTTTTATTACACTTCGAATACAAATTTATAAAACTTTATGTGTACAATATACACGCAAAAGATTAAACTTTACTTTCGATCGTGAGAAGGTATAACTTAGATACTGTGTACTACAGTGGTTGTCACAGTTGTTAGAGTGTGGGGGGGGGACACTTAGCTACTGTGTACCGTGTTCTAATGCCAGTGGTTGATACAGAACCTACCTTTCAACAGCTGTTTCTTATTGTTAGTGTTTTGGTCACGCAGGTGTTTCTTGTTGCTGCTGTTTTGGTCATGCTGGTGTTTCTTGTTGTTGGTGTTTTGGTCACGCTGGTGTTTCTTCTTGTTGGTGTTTTGGTCACGCTGGTGTTTCTTCTTGTTGGTGTTTTGGTCACGCTGGTGTTTCTTGTTGTTATTGGTTTGGTCACTGTTACAACCCATGAGACTTAGTACAGTTATTTCCCCGCAGTGATTAATTATATTAAATCGGCATTGCCAACAGGGGTCTAGGGGTAAAGGGAAAATAATACTGCATAACTTAGATTGTTGCAGTGTAACAATTAAACAAAGTGCTTCTTTCTCAACTACAGTAATTAATTTGTGTCCTGTCAAACTTACGAGAGAAATAATAAACATTGACAGTCAAATTAGCATATTGTAACACATTAAACAATTTCTTTAAACTAGACATATGATCTACCCAATTCTTACTGAAAATCACAATGTCATCCAAATATGCCCTACAATCTGGCACATCCTTCAACAAAGAATTCAATAATTTCTGAAAAGTGGCTGGAGCATTCCTTAATCCAAAAGGCATAACATTAAACTCGTAAGCTCCATCAGGAGTGATAAATGCTGTCACTTCCTTTGCAAAATCTGTAAGATGTATCTGATGATATCCCTTAGATAAGTCCAATTTAGATACAAATTTAGCATGACCTATAGTATCTACACAGTCCTCCAATAATGGTAAAGGATAAACATCAACTACAGTTACCTGGTTGAGTTTTCTATAATCCACTACTAATCTCCACTTATCTTCTGGTTTTGGTAGGTACTAATAGACATGGTGAACTCCTGGAACTCTGACTGGGTCTAATGAACCCATGTCGAAGAAGATAATCAACCTCCTCCTGGATGATACGACGTTTCTCGGGTGTCACTCGATAAGGGTGTAGCCGAACTGAAGTTTCATTGATCAGGTTAATGTCGTGAGCAATGAGAGAAGTCTGAGTGGGGACCTCCCCAAACAAGCTAGAAGACATCTCCAAAAGGTCCTGGAACTCTGCTCTCTCCTCATCCTGCAAATGACACAACAATTCTTTCCCGGAACTGCTGGAATTAGACAAACAAGAATTACCATCTTCTTCTGCAACACTCGACTCTTCAGGATTTACCTCCTCAGCAACGCAACAAGTCACATTACTAGGCCCACAATAAGCCTTCAACCGGTTTACATGTACACTCATGGTCTGTCGTTTCTGCTTGGGATGGCAAACTTTGTAAGTAACTTCCCCAAGACGTTTTACTACTTGATACGGTCCTGCAAATTAATGAGACATAGACATACCCATGTGAGGCTTCAAGACCAATTCCAAATCTCCTGGCTCAAAAACTCTGAGTTTGGCCTTGAACCTCTAGTCATGTCTCTGCTCCATTACCTGTTGTTGTTCACTTAGATGTCGTAAGGCCAACTCCCTCGTTCTGGACAACTTGCTCTTTACATCCGTCAGGTAACACTCACTCTGCCTGGCTGTAACATCTCCTAACAATTTCTCCCGTAACATCTTTACAGGTCCTCTCACCTGATGTCCGAATACAAGCTCGAATGGAGAACAGCCTAGGGCACTGTGCAATCCATCTCTAGCCGCAAACAAAACAAATGGTAAATTATCATCCCAATGTCTGGGTGAATCTTCCCTAGTTGCCTTCAACATTTTCTTGAGAGTTTAATGGAACCGCTCGATTCCCCCCTGACTCTGAGGATGGTAAGGACTGGAAAAATTATCCTTTATGCCAAATGAATTACAAAAATGTTTAAAGGTGGTGGAACAAAAATTACTCCCATTATCAGTTTGAATTATACGGGGCATACCAAATAGTGAGAAAAATCGTTTCAACTGCTTTAAAATGGTAGAAGCTCTAATGTTACGTAATGCATATGCTTCAGGGAACCTGGTGGTCATACATAAAATTGTAAATATATACATATTTCCGGATTTGGTACGGGGTAAAGGTCCGACACAATCCAGTACCACACGAGTAAAAGGCTCCTCTGGCACTACAATAGGATATAATGGTGCTCGTGGCACAGTCTGATTAGGCTTACCAACAGTTTGACACACAACACAATTGTGGCAATATCTGACCACATTTTTTTTAAGTTTTAGCCAATAAAAAAGTTTACAGATCTTATGATACATACTGGTAATACCTTGATGGCTGTTGGAAATTTCCAACACTAAATACAACACTGTTGTATTCTCATTAATTATTACTAATTCTACTAATCATTGTAGTAATTAAAATTAACCAAGCGTAGAGTTCACATGTACTAATAATTACATCTGTACAATAAGGCTAGAATTCTTACGTCACCCGACGCCAGTATTGCGTCAGATTTCATTGTAATAAACACATTTATATCCAATGTGTCTGAGAATTGAATTTGATTCTCTATAAACAACGGTGTTCTGTGTGATAATTAATTACAGATAAACTGATCTCAAACTAAAGCCCAATAGAGCGTTTATAGTTATAACTGTTAGCTAGTAGTAAAATTAACGTCACGCGTGAATGCCCTGGAGAGACTTTAATTCATCTCCATTGTTCGTTTACTATCATAAAACGGGCAAATGATAATATTTAACTCCTCTAAATAATAAATTCGTCCTAACCCGTGCATTTCAAGCACAACTGCGAGAAATGATAATATCCATAATAAATAATTTGGTTAACAAACGCGGGACGCGGGGCGGAAGAGACGCCAGTACACGAGGCAGAGTCCGCACGAGGTGACGCGTACGTGAGCACACGTGACAACACGCTCACGACGAAACGCCATTGCCCAGCCACCAGGGTAGACACCATCAAGAACTCTAGAAGAAAGTCGCCACTGTGAGGTGTGAAGAACCTTTGCAGACAATACCTTCACTGGTGTCAGTGTCATTCACGGAACCTGTTAAATTTGGTTCTGTGTAACTCCACGTGACCGGCCAGTGAAGCGCGTCAGTATCTAGGATAGGCTAGACAGGAGCCTAGGACTCGAATTTCGGCAAGCCTTAACTTACACAGTGCCCATATTAGCTAAGTATCCTTATCCTTATTTGATGCATCTCATCGGGGGTAGGTTCATAGCTGGGTAGCTTGTCGTGACGACGTGCGACAATAAAAAAATACAGATTATTATTATTCATGTTCATAATCTATGTTCTCATTAATGATAACGGTAATAATTTCATAAATATTCATAGGATTAGATTTTTATACATTGGACTGGTGAACGAACCACACTAGTTCCTGGACGTATTGAGTTCCAGTAATACCCCCCCCCCCCCAATGTAGGTGTTTGAGGCTTTGATTCATTTAATTATACAGCCCATTAATTATTTCAGTGATCTTATTCTCTAGTATTTTATCCATAGTTACTCGTTCATCTAGGAAATTTATAATGATCATATTTTCTCAGTTTCCCCCTTTCCTATAAAAGCGGGTGGTCCTTCGTAATTGATTTACAATATTAATAATTAAATAATTTAGAGTCAAGCCCCAAATGTCCCACATTATGGTCCTTCGAACCGGATAAACATAAATTATAATTACAAATACTAATTAATAATAACTAATCCTTGTGTGATGTAATCAAGACTAACCCTTTTAATTAATTGTGTCTACTAACAACGTAACACATAGGTTAGCCTAAGTCACACCAATTCATTGCTACTTATTCCTTATGTATAAGGTAGCACTCATGGGACGCAGTTTATTGCCCACAACACTTAGGCCTACACTTCATACTGAAGTAAGAATCTTTAGGTCACCAGGAGCAACAGCTCATAACCTTTATATTAATCACTAACACCAATTATGTGTTAACCATTTGGGCTATACAAATGTTTCAATACATGGCTGTCAGCAGACTGTCCATTATAGCCTGAATCCATGTTATAGTTACTGATTCACTCAAGTCAGTGGATCATTAACATTTAGGGATCCAGTATACTAATATAAATTACTGATCTCATACTAGTTAATCATTACTAACCCTGATAACATTTTATTCCACAATTAGGAGTACATTTAGGAGTCAGATAATATTTACGGCAGTAGAATACTTGCCAAACACAATTATTTCTCTTGTGTTCATTTAATTTCTTATACACATAATTATACAAGTGTATATAAACTATAAAATCCAAAACCCCCCAAAACACAGCACAATTATTTGCACATTATTGCACCACAATACAATCTTTGCCAACCTTTATTAGGTAGGTAGCAATTTAGGCTGTGATTGTGTTGAATTTGGCAAAAGCATAGACTAAATATAGTTGTAGTTTCTTAAGCAGAAATTCTCACGACTAGGCTTGAGCTAGTTAGTGGCATATATATTATTCCTTTTGTGCTGACCTTATCAAGGGTGGGATTAGCCATTTATTGTGTAATTATATTTTATTACATATTTCTATGTATGTCTTTGAGTGTTACTGTAAGTCTACTACCCATCCGAGGCTGATTTAGAAGAGCTAAGCTGAGGAACACCTGTAGTGAGACCAAGGTACCACTCAAATCTTAGTTGCTTATTATTAGGTAGGTAGCTAACCTCTAAATGAGGTAACTTACAACCAGCCTCAAGAAATATCAGGCTGTCAATAATTATACCTGCTCTACATCAAGGAGCAGATACCATAGCTATACAAATAGCTACATAAGCCCTATCAGGCTCAATTTACGGCAAGAATGAATCCTTTAGAAAGGAATGCAAGATTCTTGACAGCTCTTCAACTTCAGCTAGGAAAACAGTTTATCAGATGTGACAACTGTGTAGAAACTGACCCAGATTACGTCTACAGAATAGCAAGTTCCATAAGGAGCGCTAACAAAAAATATGATTATATCAAGACTGTAATCGAGTCCCACAGGAATTTACTCCAGGTCGATCATACTGTCTCAGACGACTTATGTCTAACAGAATCTGATCTTGATAACTATGAACGTAGCGTTCAAACCAGGTTAGACCAATATGATAAGGTGCTTGCAAGACTAGATATTCCCGAGTGGATAGATCAGATCATTAATAGACCTGTACCCGAGTCAACACTCAGCTCAGATGAAATACTTGAGCTACTTCAAGATGAGGAGAATCCTCTAATCAATACTGATCACTACACAGGATCCACAACTGAAGTTCAACCTTCATTTTCTAACCTCTAATCTAATACAGCTTCATGTGATGATTTGTTTACAGAGTCTGACCAATTTTCAGATCACTCTTCTCCATGTTCCCTGGATTCTATAAGTTCAATACATGAGGCTACTGAATTAGCTAGCTTATCACCAGAACCCAGAGAAACAAGTGAAGCTGCAGATGAAACAAGTGAAGCTGCAATAATCAGTGAATCTGAACCAGAAAATGATAAAGCTAATGCTGCAGCAGCAGTCGAAGCTGTAATCAAAGCTGAGGCTAAACAAGAAGCCTTAAGCAACACAAGTAATGGTCACAATTACTCCCAACAGCCTTCTAAAGTAAGTGCTAACAATGAGAAGACTATTATAAACCTTGTGCACCAATTATTAAATTTATCTTCACCAGAACAATCAGTTGACTCTTTACAAGCCTTTAGTTTTCAGCTTGAGTCACTGATAAATTCTTTCAGTAAAGAGGTGGATCACCCAACTACTGAGTGGATGACTAAAATTATCATCCAAAGAAAATTGTCTGGTGACACACTTAATAAATTATATGTATACCAGAATGGTAATACCCTGTCAATGCAGGATATATTTACAGGTTTGCGCAATATGAGCAATCATACAGCAGACCAGGCAATTAATGCTAAATCTGAATGCACCAAAACTGAACCTACATCAGCTTCCTTACCTGAAACTCCTAAAGTGACACTGTCACTAGGTAACAAAGGTGCTAATAATCAATGTAACAACAATCAGTCAAACACTGATTCATCAGTAAGGCCTAAGAGCCCCACAGGTGCTCCTAAGAGACCTAATAGTCCAAAGAGCACTCTTAATAACTCCACAGGTGCTCCTAAGAGACCTAATAGTCCAAATAGCACTCCCAAGAGCCTATTAATGGTTCCCCAGAGTACACCAAGTACTCACAAGAGAATAAATAACAAGCAAATGCAAACAGCAAAACCATCACAACCTGCAGTTACTGTTTTACCTAAACCGGTAACCCCTAAACGAGCTGTAGGATGGGGAATGTGCTTGTTTTGCAATCAAAAACATTCTCTGTACAAATGTACTAATTATCCTAATAGAAACACAAGAGTCAGACGACTCAAACAGTTACACAAATGTACTAGGTGTCTCAAATCACATAATGTTAATAGCTGTGAACCCCCACTGAACACCTGCAATAGGTGTATCAGAGGCAAGCATCATGCTGCACTGTGCAAATTAGTTAGGACAAATTATGTCAATCCTAGAATAGGAGGTAGAGAATCTACACCAGTACAGTGCTGCAAGGTGCGAGATGTGTACAGCGTAACTTCACAAGCATCTCAAGTGGATGCTGCCTTGCCTGCTGCCCAACTTCAAGTGAAGAACAGAGGAGCCAAGATCACCACACGTGGACTATTTGATCAAGGTTCCCAGAGAACTTTCATTACTCAAAGGGTAGCAGAGGCACTTAATTTACAACCAATAGGACAGGTAAAATTAAACTTGTCAGGGTTCATGATAAATCAAGGAAGCCATGAATACTCAGTAGTTCAACCGCTTGTACGACTAGGTAGTCATGCCAAGGCTGTCCAAGCCATTGTTGTAGATCAAATACCTTTAGACTTAAATATTAAGGGTCTGGGGTACACAGCCCACTTCCTGCAGGAACGTGAAATTAATTTGGCTGACAACAAGTTAACGTCTGACCGCCTTAACAATGTAGATGTACTAGTAGGAGCCGACTACTATTACCAGTTCATAACTGGACATGTTAAACGATTGGGAATGAATATGCTCCAATCTGCAGGTGGCTACTTACTTACTGGTAAAGTTCTGAATGTGAACAAGCCTAAGCCTGCCAACAATAATAAATTAGTCAGCAGTAAATCAATTCTCCAGCAGCAAGCTAAAAGGAGAAACACAGCTGAGTAATAAACTCAGATTGAATGTAGTGCAATTAGTATTCGCCGAGATGTATCATAGCTCTCAGTGAAAACCAATGGTCCGTACTCAAACAAGTACAAGTCACAGCGACCAAGCCATTGAATTCACTGCATACCTAGAATTATTCTCGACAAGTAGTAATTGACCACACTCAGTCTTCCTAGGTAAATTGTAATGTTGGGCTAGAGAATCTAGTACTCCCTAGGTAATTAATAATGTTAGGCTAGAGAATCTAGCACTCAATGCCACTGGCATTTCCTGAATTTAGTAATACTATGAAGTCATCAAGCAACTTCAGTAATTACAAATTCACTAGGACCACTGGTCCACTATACTTGCGCTTAAAGGTTTGCCAAGAAAACCTTCTTAATACCATGTTTTCTACACTAAGAGTTAGTGATAAATACTTGCATCAATTTGTTTGAGTTGTTTTTCTTTCGTTTCTGCTTATTTAGTGTAGGAGCGCAGCACGAACAAACTTGCAAACTTACCAATACATAATGAATTTACAGAGAACTAATAACCCGTGAAACGTTTAGGTTGGGAAAATGTTACAAATTATCTTGAATAGGATTAATCGTAGCAGTAATTTAATTTCCAGCAATCTTAGGTTTCTCTTTGTTTAATGCATTATCGTTAAACATCAGCATTGTTAATTAACATGCTTCACGAGTTCAATATAACTCACCCTGTTAACTCTGTTAACGAGCTCACTGCAGCTCACCCTGTCAACACTGTTGACGAGTTCACTGTAACTCACCCTGTTAACGCTGTTAACAAGCTCACTGTAGCTCACCCTGTCAACACTGTTGACGAGTTCAATATAACTCACCTTGTTAACATGCTTACCGAGCTCAATATAGCTCCCCGTGTTAACGAGCTCACTGTAGCTCACCCTGTCAACACTGTTGACGAGCTCAATATAGCTCACCATGTTCATGAGTTCAATATAGCTCCCCTGTTAATGAGCTCAATACAGCTCCCAATGTTAATTCGAGTATATTTTTGCTCACAATTAGCTTAGCCCCTTACTTAGGTAGGTTAGAAATTTAAACCATTTATTTAGGTAGGTTTAGGGACTTTAGTTAGTGTCAACTGAGTACTAGCCTAATCTGTACTCACCATTAATTACAGTTGACTATACTTATAGAGACTGATTTAATAAACTCAATTTCATGTAAAGGTTGATTTCGTATTAACAAGTTTACAGTGTCAAGCCTATGAGCTGCCATTTAATTAGCTCATAAGTCAGAATGACTAGGCTACTAATCTCACTGTCGACTCAGAATTTTCCTTGATTTAATGAATAAACTTTTCAGTTCTCTACTTTTCCATTATTTTAGCTAGTTAGCAAATTAGTTATACCATCAGTCAGAATGACTACTGCACGGCAGTGCACATTAAATTCAATTTCCTCATTTGATTTTGGGGTGATCATGATGCTGCGTGATGTTGTAACACGGGTAGGGTTTCTCAACTAATCTTTCCTTCTATTCCCCCTCTAACCGTATTCTTACTTTTTATTCTCTACAAGGGACTCCAAAACCTTTACCAAAGCCAACTCCACGCCACGTGGTCTTAAGACGATTGACCGACTTAGGATTCTACAACCCGTATGACGTGACCTAGGCTATGAGCAAAACCCTAGAGTCGCTTCCGCCGCCACCACCAGACCAGGACCTAGATTCAGGAAGCTGTGTATTTCTTCGTAAGTGGGTTTGCTACGAAGGTTCCTAAGTGCGCCCTAAGAAGATGCTTAGGTGCGATTCAATAAGGTATACTTAGGAAGAAAATTGTTGGTTCACCTGCGTGCCGATAGAGGTCACTACTGTGTTTCGTTTGGCCAATCAGAGAGCAGCAAAATTCTTCATATTGAAGATTTAGCATTGGCTTATCGGAGCTCTACTGCCTCCTATTTACGTCGAATTTTCTTATAAAATTAGTATATTTCGAAGTAAAACAATGTTTTTTCAACTTCTACAGCCAGCACCGACATTGTAGTAAACAAATATGTTACATTTGTTGTTTACCTACGTAATTCTAAGAGATACTGTGTAGCTGTCCTTGTTGCTCGGAAGATGCGCTGACAATTATTGTATATATTTACTGAATTTACCCAAGGGCCACTAACTATCTAGTGACCTCGAAGAGGACAGAAAGCCGGCGGCTTGTTAAAGGGCCCGCCAATTGTCTTAATGATATTTTTTGGCTGGAATTTGGCATTTACGGCTTCAGCGGGTAGGCGGTTCCATGGGTTTATAGCCCTCTTGGTGGAAAAAAAAACATCTGTTTTCAGTCCTACTTGAGAGAACATACTCTCCAACACTATATCTGTGATTGTCCTGTTATCAGTGACTTCATACCAAATGGTATGAAGTATTTTGAGCTCTGTAATTACTTCATACACTCAGGAATATTGGAAGATATTCTTGTGCTGCACCCAGAATTTGCCAGTGGAGGCTAATAGATCAGCATTAAGTAAGTAAGTAATTATCAAAAGAAGGCACCAAACCGGGAAGGCTATGTAGCACCATCAAATACGCAAAATAATCAGAGGGCGCTAAATATCACCAAGGATGCCAATACGAGAACAAAAACGCATAAGGCGAACGATATCAAAAGTATCCGAGTCACCAAGAATTCTATCGAGGGACAGGTGACCGCGAGGGGCGGTCGGAAAGCAAGACACACGCTCGTCCTGGAAGTCAGGACATTCAAGAAGGACATGCACGACCGTAAGAGGGACAATGCAACTAGGACAATAAGGAGCAGGGCGGCGCTCCATCAAGTGACCATGGGTTAAGCGAGTATGGCCAATACGCAACCTCGCCAGAGCTGTTTCCCACCGCCGGTTACGGTGGAAGGAGGACGGCCACGAGGAAACACAACATTTAAGAGTACGTAGCTTCTTACCAGTAACAGACAACCAAGAAGCCTGCCAACGGGTAAGGAGTGAGGAATGGATAACCGGGTAAAAGTCGGAATACGGAATGCCTTTACGAGAGATGGGACAAGAGCAGACAGCTTCCTTAGCGGCAGCATCCGCACGCTCATTTAAAGACACACCAATATGGCTGGGAACCCAACAAAACTCAACCGACTTAAATTTACTGTGAACGAGAAACAGCCAATGCTGGATCTCGACAACTACTGGATGAACCGGATTAAAGGACCCGAGAGCCATGAGGGCACTACGAGAGTCAACAACAACCACAAAGGAAGACTGACAACGAGAAAGCAGGAGACGAAGAGCATAGAGAATAGCATAAAGTTCCGCTGTAAAGATGCTAGTCTCCGGAGGCAAGCGACACATATAAGTGCGATCAGGAAAAACAACAGAGTAGCCAACACCGTCCACTGACTTAGACCCATCGGTGAAGACAGAAATGGAGCAGGAGTGAGAAGAAAAGTGCTCGAGGAAAAGGCGTTTTAGAACCGTAGGAGGGGTAAAAGCTTTAGTGACACGGGTCAAGGAAGTACAAAACCGCGGAAGAGGGACCCTCCACGGGGGCAAAGAAGGAACAACACGAGGAGAAGCATCAGAAATACGAACGGAGAGAGAAGCCTGTAGGCGAGATAACCGGACAGAAAGAGGGAGGTGGTTAAGAGGAACAGGAACCGCAGGAGAGGTAAAAGTTAAAGCACGACAGAGGCGAGAGGAAGGATGTTGTAAGGACCGCGCAAGATAGCGAAGACAGTAGCGATCACGGCGGTCCTGGAGAGACAGGAAGCCAGTGTCAACTTACAAGCTAAGGATGGGAGTCGAACGAAAGGCACCAGAACTGAGGCGCAACCCAGTATGGTGCAAAGCATCAAGACGGCGAAGAGTAGAAGGAGAAGCAGACGAGTAAGCAGGGCAACCATAATCGAGCTTAGACAGGACGAGAGAGGAATGTAAAGCAAGGAGAGTGCGCCTATCTGCCCCCCAAGAAGTATGGGACAAGACCCGAAGGAGGGTAAGGGCCTTAGAGCACTCAACACGGAGGTAAGAGATATGGGGAGACCAAGACAAACTAGTGTCAAGGAATAACCCCAAAAGCTTCGCGGAATCTTTGTATTCAAGGGGATGACCATAAAGTGACAAAGAGGGACGAAGAACAACCCGTTTCCGCGTAAAAGTCATGGCACAAGTCTTAGAAGTAGAGAACTTGAAGCCATGACCTGTGGCCCAAGACGACACGGCATCAATTGCAAGTTGAAGCCGGCGTTGAAGGAGAGGCGAATCATCACCCTGACAACAAAGGGTAAGATCATCGACATAGAGAGCGGAGAAGACACCAGAAGGAAGAGAGGAAAGAAGACCATTGAGGGCAACCAGAAAAAAGAGTAGTGCTCAGAACACTACCCTGGGGTACACCTTCGTATTGCTGAAAAGAGGGAGAGAGAGAGCGGTACCAAGGCGCACCCGAAAGGAACGACGAGAGAGGAAGCTGCGGAGAAAGAGAGGGAGATGACCACGAAGGCCAAAAGAATGAAGTTGAGATAGGATATGATAACGCCAAGTGGTGTCGTAAGCCTTTTCTAGGTCAAAAAGGACGGCAACAACGGAGGTCTTCGCAGCAAAAGCAGTACGAATAGAGACCTCCAAGTTCACCAGGACATCTGTCGTGCTGCGGCACTTGCGGAAACCAAATTGAGAAGGGGAGAGGAGGTGATGGTGTTCCAGGATCCACATCAGACGAACGTTAACCATACGTTCAAAGAGTTTGCAGACACAACTTGTGAGAGCAATAGGGCGAAAGTCCTTAGGGGAAGTACCCAGAGACCCTGGTTTGCGAACAGGGAGGACAACGGCATCGAGCCAGTCCTCAGGGACTGACGACGACTCCCAGATCCGATTATACAGACTCAGTAAATACTGAGACGTGCTCGGAGGGAGATGGCGAAGCATCTCATAATGAATACCATCGGAGCCCGCCGCCGTAGAACCGCAGAGGGCCTGGGCAGAACGAAGTTCAGAGAGAGAGAAGGGATCATTATAGGGAAGCTGAAGATGAGTGCAGAAATCTAAAGGACGAGACTCAAGGACAGGTTTACGAAGAAGGAAAGAGTGGGGAAGATGAAGACCAGAGCTAACAGAAGAAAAGTGGGAACCCAGTTCGGAAGCGACCTGCAACGGGTCCGCCACAAGAGTATCATGGAGGTGAAGGACCGGTGAAACATCGGGAACGAACTTACCCGCTATCTTGCGGATACGCTTCCAGATCTGGGCCAGAGGGGTCTCGGACGTAATTGTTGAGACATAAGATGCCCAACATTCACGTTTAGCCGTACGGATGGCCGTACGGGCCACCGCACTCGCTTTCCGAAAGAAAAGAAAAGAATCGGTCGTCTGCCTACGGCGGTGCCTCTTCCAGGCTGCACGCTTACAGCAGACAGCCCGAGCACAGTCTGCATTCCACCAGGGAACGCACTTCCGTGGACCCCGAGAGGAAGAGCGAGGAATAGAGCGGAGGGCAGCGTTGAAGACAGTGTCATGAAAAAGGAGGAGAGCGCGAGAGAGAGGCAGAAGGGAGAGGTCAGAGAGAGCAGCACTGAGGGTAAATAGGGTCCAGTCTGCCTTAGCAAACTGCCACCTAGGGAAAGAGAGGGAAGGGCGAAAAGAGAAAAAGGAAACAAGGATGGGGAAATGATCACTTCCATGGAGGTCATCAAGAACCTGCCACGTGAAATCTAAGTAAAGAGAAGAAGAGCAGAGAGTAAGATCAAGACAAGAAAGGGTGCGAGTCCGAGAGTCCAAATGAGGGGGCTCACCAGAATTCAGAAGAGACAGGGAAGAAGAGAGGAGAAACGGCTCAAGGAGGCGACCCCGGGTATTCGTCAGAACGTCACCCCAAAGAGAATGACGACAATTGAAGTCACCCAGCAGGAGCACAGGCTCCGGCAAGGAGTCTAGGAGGTGTTTCTAATCAGGAAAAGAGAGCGGGACACTCGGGGGGAGATAAATGGAACAAACTGTGTACCATTTCCCCACAAAGATACGAGCAGCAGAACAATTGAGAGACGAAGGAAAAAGTAAAGGAACAAGGGGAACATCAGCCCGAATCAAGAGAGCAGAAGAATTAGAAGCCCCAGCAATGGCTGGGGGGGGGGGAGAAAGGAATAGCCACGAAAACGACCAGGACGAGCACCAAGCATTGGCTCCTGGAGACAGACACAAAGGGGCGAAAACCGCGAAATCAGAAGTTGGAGTTCGAGGAAATTGGCGTAATAACCTCGAACGTTCCATTGAAGAATGGACAACGACGAGAAGAGAAAGGACAAAAACAGAGAACAAGGAAGAAACAAAGGCGAAAGAGCAACAGAGCACGTTAAAGAATATCAGGGTCGGGATCAGGGTCAGCAAAGTCAGGGTTAGGGGGCATGGGTAAACTGAGCAAAGACAGAGGGAAGGAAACGGGAGAACAGATCAGAGGTGGGCGGGCAGGGTCCGGAGGAGGAGGAGGAGGAGGAGGAGGAAGAGGAGGAGACAACGGAGAGGAGCAGTCAAGGACAGCAGCAAGAAGAGGGGGAGTAGAAAGAGGGGAGCGCACCCCAGCAAGAGCAGCAACCGAAAGGGAAGCAGGGGCCAAAGAAACCTCCATAGCAGGAACAGGGGGCGCAAGCACTGAAACGGGAGGGGAAGGAGCAACAGAGCCAGGAGGAGGAGCTGAGGAAGAAAGCGAAGCCTTCTTACCCGCCGGGGAAGAGGAAGGAGAGGAGCCAGGCTTACGCTTCTGACTTAAAGAGACCGGTGTCCCAGCAACTACGTACCGGGCAACGGATTCCAGTGTCTCAACAGGAGAAGCCGAACGAGAGCACACACGACGGCCGTTAGGAGAGCGATGGACATCCGCCCGCACCGACAGGCGGTGGGGAGAGCCGATAGATGGAGGAAGAGGATGGGAAGGAGGATCGGAGGGGGATGAGGAAGAAGACACGACAGACCGGGTAGAAGGAAGGGGAACCCCAGACAGAGGACCAGGAGGAGGATCCTTCGGAACAGAACCCAAAGGAACAGAGGAGGGGGCAGTGGGCGCATCAGGGTCCAAGGCCCGGAAACGGTTGTGAGTCTGAGGAAGGCGGGAAGGACGAGGAGAGGAAGAGCGCAACACGCGAGCATAAGAGATATTAGCATAAGGCGGGAGCCGGCGAACCTGGCGCCTCGCCTCAGGAAAAGATAAACGCTCCCGGTGCTTCAGGTTGAGGACGGCTGCCTCAAGCTTGTAATGGACACACGCACGGGAGAAGGTAGGATGGGCCTCACCGCAGTTGAGGCAACGAGCCTGGGGAGAAGTGCACTCCGACTTAGAGTGACCTTCGCCACCACACAAAGGACAGAGAGAGACAGTCCCAGAGCAGCGGAGGGCACCATGCCCAAACCTCCAGCACTTGTTGCAGAGCCGAGGAGAAGGAATGTACTCCTGGACAGAGCACCTGGCACCAGCAAGAATGACAGAGGGTGGAAGGGTCCTACCATCAAAGGCATTCTTCACAACCCGGAGGGGTTGACGGCGACTACCACGAGGGGGACGAGTAAACGTGTCCACCTGGAGAATAGAATGGACCTGGGCAGCGAGGATATGTCGAATATCGTCGTGGCAGTCGCGCAGGTCCCTAACACCTGTCGCAACATGGGGCGGGAGCAAAATAGTGCCAACACTGGCATTCAACTGAGCGTTCTTCGAGACCCGAACGGGGGTCTCGCCAAGGCAGGATAAGGCAGCCAAGCGGGAAGCAGCATCCTGAGAAGGAGCAGCAACGACACGTGTACCGAGACGAGTGGGGTTGAAAGTAATGGAGGCATCCACGGAATCAACGAGATGTCGATGGAGGGAGAAATCGTCAGGAGGCGCAGAATCAAGAGGGAGGAGATCAAAATATTTGGCCCACGAAGCAGGACCAAACAAGGCTTGATAGGTAGCAGAACTGGAAGGAATCGAGCGAGGGCGGCCGTGACGAGGTCGGCGGTGAGAACCCCCAGAGAGAGAGGGGTTAAAAGGCGCAGTAGTTACAACTAGAGAAGGAGCCGCGCCAGGGGACGAGGTAGTCACCACTGGGGGCTTGGGGCTCGACCCAACTACAGAGGAGGGAGGGGAGCCAGGGGAAGGAGTCAGAGAGGCCAAAGGAGGAGCAAGGTCGGGGCCCAATACAGCGGAGGCTACAGAGCCCGGTCTTCCAATACGGACCGACTCGGGGGCTTGGTCGCCCACCCCACGAGCCTGAGAAGGTAAGCCAGAAGCAGCCGAAACAAGGGTTATCATCTTGACGAAAAGAAGAATTCATTCACGAATGTGCCCCCCACACCCACCATGGAGCCACAATTAGAGGCAAGACACCCAACAAGAAGCTATCGCCGATCTTGTCGGGGCCTCCTAGGGGTGCGTCGTGAGTATACGCCCCACAAACGCCACCTTAAGAAACCGACAGTCCGTCGAGATCGGGTTCAGTGACGAAAGGGGGATTGACAATAAAAGGTTCCCCTCGCTCTCGACGTCGGGTACTACAGTTCTACGGGTGCAAGAGTATGCCTCCTCAAGCACCCGGGCGTCAAAATAGAAGAAGTCCAAGGGAAGAACCAGAACGAGCAAAAGGTCGGCAGGAAACGGCAAGCAGATAGGAGAAGAGTGGGGAGAAAAACGAAACAGAAGGAAAAGGAAAAGATGCCCAGCAGAATTGGAGAGGACGGCAGCAGGAGCACAAGGCTAGAAAAGGACAGAGGACTGTCCCAAAGAGCATCACACTCCGGCAGCCGCCCACGAAGCCCCCACACGGCGACAACGAGCTGAGCGGGGAGGGGGAGATCAGCATTAAGTATTTTGTTCTCTCCTAATTACATGTATGACTGGCCATCCTGTGAGGTGAGGATGTTGGGTGAGCTTGTAGCTGGTTTTTGATCTACACTGTGGTCCTTTATACAGAATAGGGAAGCAACACATTGCTGTGTATACCTAAACATGTTTAAAAATACATTGTTTGAGAGGAGTTTTGTAGAAACTGGTAAGAGTAATTATAATATAATGTTTCCACGATTCAGTGCTTACCTCTTGTGAAAATTGCTTAGAGTTGTTTAGTCAGGGTTGATTTGTTTTTTGTATTGAGGCTCGTATTTTCTAAATTGTTTCCATGTACAGTATGTCTAACCATCCTGTGAGATGGGAGTATTAGATAAACTTATAGCTAGTTTTTTATCTACACTGTAATATTCCATATAGAATAGGGTAGCAGCACATTGCTGTGTATACCTAATCTTCTTAATAAAAGAAATCAGTAATAAAGTTTTTAAATTATAGTTTGTATTATTACAAATACAGTACTGTATTATCCTTATTAAATCATGTTGACCATGGATCATTAAGATCTCATGTTGATATGTAATACAAGTCATATTTCTTTTGAACTGCTAATCCATGCTAATCATTCATTAAATTGTGCATTATGTCTCAATTTTTCACTTCCTTGGATATACTGTACAGTACAAAAAGATAGGATAAAAATAAACCAGTAATATTTCTTTCATTGTATTTTTCATTTAAATAACTGCACCAATATTTTTACAGCTGACAGGATTTGTTTTACCATACAGGTGCATTATTTGTTTAAAAAAATTTGGTTTATTAATTGTTACACACAATGGTGCTACATAGCCTTCCCAGCTTGGTGCCTTCTTTTAATACTTACTGATTAAAAAATAAATAATAAATACATTTTATTCAGGAAAAGTACATACAGTTGATTTACAAACATAATGTTGGATTTATAGACAGAGCTAGTACATACAATACCTAAAGCCACTAATACTCATAGCATTTCGGGCAAGGTGTGGGGGAAAAAAACACAGACTAAAACTTAATAGTAATCGGGATTAGGTATAAATTGTGTTGAAAGAAGGAATAAAAAATACAAAAAGGGGGTTAACATAGCATAAATCAGCAATTGCACATGTTGGTGAACAGTGTTGTTTAAAAAATAGCAAGACATGGGTTGACATTTAGGAGGTAAGTTAGGTTACATGAAGTTAATTAGGCAGTACTTGGTTTAACTCTTAAACTGGTTGAGAGAGGTACAGCCTTTGACATGATTCGGGAGGTCATTCCACATTCTGGGTCCCTTGATTTGTAGAGCACTTCTAGTTTGGTTACACACAGCCAAATTGAGTAACAGGAAGAGGTCTTGGACACAAATTTGTTCCATGCTAAATGTAGAGGAATCAGCTGAGTATTCCTCAAATAAAATAAGTTGTCTCAGCTTATAAGGTAAATAAAATAAGCATTTCTCAAATAAGTAGCTGCCTCACCTCACTGCCTTACTGCTACATAGCCTTCCCGGCATGGTGCCTTCTTTTGATAATTACTTGTTCCACACCCAAATTGTATAACAGGAAGAGGTCTTGGACCCCTACTTCCCTCTCTCTTTTTTAATAGTCTATATAGTCATAATTATAGCTTTAAGTATTCAATGAATAAAGTTTTTGACATTTTTACCCTTTTCCTTACCTAACATCATTTGTGCAGCATATTTTTATTTTATGTCTCACCCAGATTTAATTTCAAAATAAAACCAAACTAAATAAATTAGAAATGGGTATGTATAGCTAAGATACACCCTTACTACTAGGTGAACAGGGGCATTTGGTGATAGTAAATGATCCCATCAGGCAGGGCTCATCACCTTCTCTCATATTTCATGTTCACCAGTGTTTATTTACTTAATAACTACTGGTATAATATCTTGCTATTATAAAACTAATTCTACTATCATCAAACACATATTTACTTCAAGTTTCAAGCAGAGAATGCATATATAACTAACACGAAGGATTCCTCTTCACTAGATTCACCAGCTATAATATTTTGGTCATGTTCCAATATCATAAATCGATCCCAGTGTTATGTAGTAGAGAAAAAATGACATATATCCAGTTTACGTAAAGCTACGAGTGGTCGAAACCACACTTAAATCCCGGAATGAACTTACGAAGGTTTTTCCACTTAGGGTAGTTAATTGAATACGGACGTAGCCGCCACGAAGGGGCTAAGACGGAAAACGCTCTTAGCTAAGAGGAAAAACCTTCGTAAGTACCTTCCTGAATCCGGCCCCAGTAACACAGCAATGATCGAGGTCTGGATCGATCATGCGAATTAATCAACCTTGGGGCTTGATCCCCACTAGTAACCGATAACCTTGGAAACTTAAGAGTGTGAAATTAATTACACGGGAATGATGAATTCCGATTCGATGTTAAAATCGGTGCCCAATCCAACTCTGCCTCGTGTGGACCACGTGACCAGGACAAGTTCACATAATTTGAACATACACATGGAAATAATAAAAATGCAAAATATTAACTAATTAATTTATTAAAAGAAAAACTAAAACAAAATCTAAATATGTTCACTCCCTGTCACTTTAACACTCCCTACTTGACCTGAATAGCAATGAGTTGACTATCCTTATATATAACAATAGCAACTATACCTCTATGTTTTACCAGCTAAAGATGTTGGGCTGGTCTTGGGGGAGAGGTAAGATGGGTTGACCTCCCCCAGTTTATCTGGAGTCCACACTGATCTGTCCTCGTCTGGTCTACCCCAGACTAGAGCATTGTATCCTTCCGCATAGTCTAAGTAAGTAAGTAATTATCAAAAGAAGGCACCAAACCGGGAAGGCTATGTAGCACCATCAAATACGCAAAATAATCAGAGGGTGCTAAATATCACCAAGGATGCCAATACGAGAACAAAAACGCATAAGGCGAACGATATCAAAAGTATCCGAGTCACCAAGAATTCTATCGAGGGACAGGTGACCGCGAGGGGCGGTCGGAAAGCAAGACACACGCTCGTCCTGGAAGTCAGGACATTCAAGAAGGACATGCACGACCGTAAGAGGGACAATGCAACTAGGACAATAAGGAGCAGGGCGGCACTCCATCAAGTGACCATGGGTTAAGCGAGTATGGCCAATACGCAACCTCGCCAGAGCCGTTTCCCACCGCCGGTTACGGTGGAAGGAGGACGGCCACGAGGAAACACAACATTTAAGAGTACGTAGCTTGTTACCAGTAACAGACAACCAAGAAGCCTGCCAACGGGTAAGGACTGAGGAATGGATAACCGGGTAAAAGTCGGAATACGGAATGCCTTTACGAGAGATGGGACAAGAGCGGACAGCTTCCTTAGCGGCAGCATCCGCACGCTCATTTAAAGACACACCAATATGGCTGGGAACCCAACAAAACTCAACCGACTTAAATTTACTGTGAACGAGAAACAGCCAATGCTGGATCTCGACAACTACTGGATGAACCGGATTAAAGGACCCGAGAGCCATGAGGGCACTACGAGAGTCAACAACAACCACAAAGTAAGTAATTATCAAAAGAAGGCACCAAACCGGGAAGGCTATGTAGCACCATCAAATACGCAAAATAATCAGAGGGCGCTAAATATCACCAAGGATGCCAATACGAGAACAAAAACGCATAAGGCGAACGATATCAAAAGTATCCGAGTCACCAAGAATTCTATCGAGGGACAGGTGACCGCGAGGGGCGGTCGGAAAGCAAGACACACGCTCGTCCTGGAAGTCAGGACATTCAAGAAGGACATGCACGACCGTAAGAGGGACAATGCAACTAGGACAATAAGGAGCAGGGCGGCGCTCCATCAAGTGACCATGGGTTAAGCGAGTATGGCCAATACGCAACCTCGCCAGAGCTGTTTCCCACCGCCGGTTACGGTGGAAGGAGGACGGCCACGAGGAAACACAACATTTAAGAGTACGTAGCTTGTTACCAGTAACAGACAACCAAGAAGCCTGCCAACGGGTAAGGACTGAGGAATGGATAACCGGGTAAAAGTCGGAATACGGAATGCCTTTACGAGAGATGGGACAAGAGCGGACAGCTTCCTTAGCGGCAGCATCCGCACGCTCATTTAAAGACACGCCAATATGGCTGGGAACCCAACAAAACTCAACCGACTTAAATTTACTGTGAACGAGAAACAGCCAATGCTGGATCTCGACAACTACTGGATGAACTGGATTAAAGCACCCGAGAGCCATGAGGGCACTACGAGAGTCAACAACAACCACAAAGGAAGACTGACAACGAGAAAGCAGGAGACGAAGAGCATAGAGAATAGCATAATGTTCCGCTGTAAAGATGCTAGTCTCCGGAGGCAAGCGACACATATAAGTGCGATCAGGAAAAACAACAGAGTAGCCAACACCGTCCGCTGACTTAGACCCATCGGTGAAGACAGAAACGGAGCGGGAGTGAGAAGAAAAGTGCTCGAGGAAAAGGCGTTTTAGAACCGTAGAAGGGTAAAAGCTTTAGTGATACGAGTCAAGGATGTACAAAACCGCGGAAGAGGGACCCTCCACGGGGGCAAAGAAGGAACAACACGAGGAGAAACATCAGAAATACGAACGGAAAGGGAATCCTGTAGGCGAGATAACCGGACAGAAAGAGGGAGGTGGTGAAGAGGAACAGGAACCGCAGGAGGGGTAAAAGTTAAAGCACGCCAGAGGCGAGAGGAAGGATGTTGCAAGGACCGCGCAAGATAGCGAAGACAGTAGCGATCACGGCGGTCCTGGAGAGACAGGAAGCCAGTGTCAACATACAAGCTAAGGACGGGAGTCGAACGAAAGGCACCAGAACTGAGGCGCAACCCAGTATGGTGCAAAGCATCAAGACGGCGAAGAGTAGAAGGAGAAGCAGACGAGTATGCAGGGCAACCATAATCGAGCTTAGACAGGACGAGAGAGGAATGTAAAGCAAGGAGAGTGCGCCTATCTGCCCCCCAAGAAGTATGGGACAAGACCCGAAGGAGGGTAAGGGTCTTAGAGCACTCAACACGGAGGTAAGAGATATGGGGAGACCAAGACAAACGAGTGTCAAGGAATAACCCCAAAAGCTTCGCGGAATCTTTGTATTCAAGGGGATGACCATAAAGTGACAAAGAGGGACGAAGAACAACCCGTTTCCGCGTAAAAGTCATGGCACAAGTCTTAGAAGTAGAGAACTTGAAGCCATGACCTGTGGCCCAAGACGACACGGCATCAATTGCAAGTTGAAGCCGGCGTTGAAGGAGAGGCGAATCATCACCCTGACAACAAAGGGTAAGATCATCGACATAGAAAGCGGAGAAGACACCAGAAGGAAGAGAGGAAAGAAGACCATTGAGGGCAACCAGAAAAAGAGTAGTGCTCAGAACACAACCCTGGGGCACACCTTCGTATTGCTGAAAAGAGGGAGAGAGAGCGGTACCAAGGCGCACCCGAAAGGAACGACGAGAGAGGAAGCTGCGGAGAAAGAGAGGGAGATGACCACGAAGGCCAAAAGAATGAAGTTGAGATAGGATATGATAACGCCAAGTGGTGTCGTAAGCCTTTTCTAGGTCAAAAAGGACGGCAACAACGGAGGTCTTCGCAGCAAAAGCAGTACGAATATAGACCTCCAAGTTCACCAGGACATCTGTCGTGCTGCGGCACTTGCGGAAACCAAATTGAGAAGGGGAGAGGAGGTGATGGTGTTCCAGGAACCACATCAGACGAACGTTAACCATACGTTCAAAGAGTTTGCAGACACAACTTGTGAGAGCAATAGGGCGAAAGTCCTTAGGGGAAGTACCCAGAGACCCCGGTTTGTGAACAGGGAAGACAACGGCATCGAGCCAGTCCTCAGGGACTGACGACGACTCCCAGATCCGATTATACAGACTCAGTAAATACTGAGACGTGCTCGGAGGGAGATGGCGAAGCATCTCATAATGAATACCATCGGAGCCCGCCGCCGTAGAACCGCAGAGGGCCTGGGCAGAACGAAGTTCAGAGAGAGAGAAGGGATCATTATAGGGAAGCTGAAGATGAGTGCAGAATTCTAAAGGACGAGACTCAAGGACAGGTTTACGAAGAAGGAAAGATTGGGGAAGATGAAGACCAGAGCTAACAGAAGAAAAGTGGGAACCCAGTTCGGAAGCGACCTGCAACGGGTCCGCCACAAGAGTATCATGGAGGTGAAGGACCGGTGAAACATCGGGAACGAACTTACCCGCTATCTTGCGGATACGCTTCCAGATCTGGGCCAGAGGGGTTTCGGACGTAATTGTCGAGACATAAGATGCCCAACATTCACGTTTAGCCGTACGGATGGCCGTATGGGCCACCGCACTCGCTTTCCGAAAGAAAAGAAAAGAATCGGTCGTCTGCCTACGGCGGTGCTTCTTCCAGGCTGCACGCTTACAGCGGACAGCCCGGGCACAGTCCGCATTCCACCAGGGAACGCACTTCCGTGGACCCCGAGAGGAAGAGCGAGGAATAGAGCGGAGGGCAGCGTTGAAGACAATGTCATGAAAAAGGAGGAGAGCACGAGAGAGAGGCAGAAGGGAGAGGTCAGGGAGAGCAGCACTGAGGGTAAATAGGGTCCAGTCTGCCTTAGCAAACTGCCACCTAGGGAAAGAGAGGGAAGGGCGAAAAGAGAAAAAGGAAACAAGGATGGGGAAATGATCACTTCCATGGAGGTCATCAAGAACCTGCCACGTGAAATCTAAGTAAAGAGAAGAAGAGCAGAGAGAAAGATCAAGACAAGAAAGGGTGCGAGTCCGAGAGTCCAAATGAGTGGGCTCACCAGAATTCAGAAGAGACAGGGAAGAAGAGAGGAGAAACGGCTCAAGGAGGCGACCCCGGGTATTCGTCAGAACGTCACCCCAAAGAGAATGACGACAATTGAAGTCACCCAGCAGGAGCACAGGCTCCGGCAAGGAGTCTAGGAGGTGTTTCTAATCAGGAAAAGAGAGCGGGACACTCGGGGGGAGATAAATGGAACAAACTGTGTACCATTTCCCCACAAAGATACGAGCAGCAGAACAATGGAGAGGCGAAGGAAAAAGTAAAGGAACAAAGGGAACATCAGCCCGAATCAAGAGAGCAGAAGAATTAGAAGCCCCAGCAATGGCTGGGGGGGGGGGGAGAGAAAGGAATAGCCACGAAAACGACCAGGACGAGCACCAAGCATTGGCTCCTGGAGACAGACACAAAGGGGCGAAAACCGCGAAATCAGAAGTTGGAGTTCGAGGAAATTGGCGTAATAACCTCGAACGTTCCATTGAAGAATGGACAACGACGAGAAGAGAAAGGACAAAAACAGAGAACAAGGAAGAAACAAAGGCGAAAGAGCAACAGAGCACGTTAAAGAATATCAGGGTCGGGATCAGGGTCAGCAAAGTCAGGGTTAGGGGGCATGGGTAAACTGAGCAAAGACGGAGGGAAGGAAACGGGAGAACAGATCAGAGGTGGGCGGGCAGGGTCCGGAGGAGGAGGAGGAGGAGGAGGAAGAGGAGGAGACAACGGAGAGGAGCCGTCAAAGACAGCAGCAGCAGGAGGGGGAGTAGAAAGAGGAGAGCGCACCCCAGCAAGAACAGCAACCGAAAGGGAAGCAGGGGCCAAAGAAACCTCCATAGCAGGAACAGGGGGCGCAAGCACTGAAACGGGAGGGGAAAGAGCAACAGAGCCAGAAGGAGGAGCTGAGGAAGAAAGCGAAGCCTTCTTACCCGCCGGGGAAGAGGAAGGAGAGGAGCCAGGCTTACGCTTCTGACTTAAAGAGACCGGTGTCCCAGCAACTACGTACCGGCAACGGATTCCAGTGTCTCAACAGGAGAAGCCGAACGAGAGCACACACGACGGCCGTTAGGAGAGCGATGGACATCCGCCCGCACCGACAGGCGGTGGGGAGAGCCGATAGATGGAGGAAGAGGATGGGAAGGAGGATCGGAGGGGGACGAGGAAGAAGACACGACAGACCGGGTAGAAGGAAGGGGAACCCCAGACAGAGGACCAGGAGGAGGATCCTTCGGGACAGAACCCAAAGGAACAGAGGAGGGGGCAGTGGGCGCATCAGGGTCCAAGGCCCGGAAACGGTTGTGAGTCTGAGGAAGGCGGGAAGGACGAGGAGAGGAAGAGCGCAACACGCAAGCATAAGAGATATTAGCATAAGGCGGGAGCCGGCGAACCTGGCGCCTCGCCTCAGGAAAAGATAAACGCTCCCGGTGCTTCAGGTTGAGGACGGCTGCCTCAAGCTTGTAATGGACACACGCACGGGAGAAGGTAGGATGGGCCTCACCGCAGTTGAGGCAACGAGCCTGGGGAGAAGTGCACTCCGACTTAGAGTGACCTTCGCCACCACACAAAGGACAGAGAGAGACGGTCCCGGAGCAGCGGAGGGCACCATGCCCAAACCTCCAGCACTTGTTGCAGAGCCGAGGAGAAGGAATGCACTCCTGGACAGAGCACCTGGCACCAGCAAGAATGACAGAGAGTGGAAGGGTCCTACCATCAAAGGTAATCTTCACAACCCGGAGGGGTTGACGGCGACTACCACGAGGGGGACGAGTAAACGTGTCCACCTGGAGAATAGAATGGCCCTGGGCAGCGAGGATGTGTCGAATATCGTCGTGGCAGTCGCGCAGGTCCCGAACACCGGTTGCAACATGGGGCGGGAGCAAAATAGTGCCAACACTGGCATTCAACTGAGCGTTCTTCGAGACCCGAACGGGGGTCTCGCCAAGGCAGGATAAGGCAGCCAAGCGGGAAGCAGCATCCTGAGAAGGAGCAGCAACGACACGTGTACCGAGACGAGTGGGGTTGAAAGTAATGGAGGCATCCACGGAATCAATGAGATGTCGATGAAGGGAGAAATCGTCAGGAGGCGCAGAATCAAGAGGGAGGAGATCAAAATATTTGGCCCACGAAGCGGGACCAAACAAGGCTTGATAGGTAGCAGAACTGGAAGGAATCGAGCGAGGGCGGCCGTGACGAGGACGGCGGTGAGAACCCTCAGAGAGAGAGGGGTTAAAAGGCGCAGTAGTTACAACTAGAGAAGGAGCCGCACCAGGGGACGAGGTAGTCATCACTGGGGGCTTGGGGCTCGACCCAACCACAGAGGAGGGAGGGGAGCCAGGGGAAGGAGTCAGAGAGGCCAAAGGAGGAGCAAGGTCGGGGCCCAATGCAGCGGAGGCTACAGAGCCCGGTCTTCCAATACGGACCGACTCGGGGGCTTGGTCGCCCACCCCACGAGCCTGAGAAGGTAAGCCAGAAGCAGCCGAAACAGGGGTTATCATCTTGACGAAAAGAAGAATTCACTCACGAATGTGCCCCCACACCCACCATGGAGCCACAACTAGAGGCAGGACACCCAACAAGAAGCTATCGCCGATCTTGTTGGGGCCTCCTAGGGGTGCGTCGTGAGTATACACCCCTCAAACGCCACCTTAAGAAACCGACAGTCCGTCGAGATCGGGTTCAGTGACGAAGTGGGGATTGACAATAAAAGGTTCCCCTCGCTCTCGACGTCGGGTACTGCAGTTCTACGGGTGCATGAGTATGCCTCCTCAAGCACCCGGGCGTCAAAATAGAAGAAATCCATGGAAGAACCAGAACGAGCAAAAGGTCGGCAGGAAACGGCAAGCAGATAGGAGAAGAGGGGGGAGAAAAACGAAACAGAAGGAAAAGGAAAAGGTGCCCAGCAGAATTGGAGAGGACGGCAGCAGGAGCACAAGGCTAGAAAAGGACAGAGGACTGTCCTAAGGAGCATCACACTCCGGCAGCCGCCCACGAAGCCCCCACACGGCGACAACGAGCTGAGCGGGGAGGGGGCGCATAGTCTAAGTTTTACCAAGTTACTTAGCCAGGTATAAGTCATAACAATTAATCTCTGTTGTACTTAATTGATCCAGACTGGTTGAATTATTTTACTGAAATTAAATTACACAAGCATCTAACGGCAGAGCTGTTCCCGATCACAAAAATGGTTATTAAAACTTTGAGAAATAGTAGACATGTCAACCCTGATGACCTATGACCGCCGGTCACTCCGCCTTACAACTTAGATCTGATTCGTGACGTCACTGATGGTGACTTAACTCAATAATTAGAATACTCTTGATATTGTAACCAGGAATATTATACAGTACAATTTTAATACAAAATGAATAAAGGCTAATTTCTCTAAATAAGTGAATACTATAGGATGGTTCATTATACGAAGCTATGAACAAAGCGTCGATTATTTTCACCGCGAATTTCCCTGGGGTCAGGTCCCGGGTCACCACGCGGGCTCAGGTTCCCGTTCTCTTTTGTCGATAAACCACTCTGGATAATTCTTACAACCAGCCTAGTTTGTTACAACCCCCCCACACAAGCACTTAGTAAACCTTGTTAATTTGTTAAAAATCACGAGGTTTAGTATCCAAACCCACAATTCAACTCATGCCACAAACAAAAGCTAACCTAACTAATAAAATTTGACAATTAATAGAGTCCAACATCATAATAAATATGTTCACATTTCATAAATTTCTCAGCTGTCAACTGACAGCAATCCTCTAACATCAGGAAACATACATCCTATCCTTACTGACATAGCTAAATAACATGTCCCTACTCTATCATCAAAGACTAGCTATTAAACTCTCTTGGCTCTTCACTAGCCAAGTCCATGTGTCCTCTAGAGCCGCCAACACCGTGCTCAAACAACCATTAAAGTTATATCTTCAGACTGAACTTTCAGTCATCCGGGAGCGTACTACGAAACTATCAAGTTCACATCCGTGTACTACCCACTCCCCACTCAATGTCAACCTTGACATGTTAAGGAACACACCTAATGTTTATTACATGTATCTAAAAATATAAAAAAAAATCCTATACTATATCACAGGTTTCAGCTGACTGTACAGCCAAGTGTTCTCACTCACTGTAAGAGTGTCAATGTTTATATTGGTCCGCCTCTCCTGTGTTCAAACATTCTAAAAAATTAGTACAACAACATAATTTTCCATAACCGTTTGTTTTGGGCTGAGACAATTACACAGGGGCTTCGATTTTGATTACTGACCAATTTATAGAGTAAAATTTTCATATATTATCCAGAATTATTTTAAATCTGTTTTTCAACATTTATAAAGCATTGATTCTAAATCTGTTTTTCAACATTTAAACAAAAGTGTCCAGATATTCTTTACACAGATGTTCAGAGCCAACTTTGTTGTTTGTATCAATTGTTCATATTGAGTAATCGAGAAAAAAAAATCGATGCTGCTGGACGCTGAATGTAGTCGCTGACGATGACGGTGTCGATCTTGCTTCTCCCCATGTGTAGACATCAATACCTGGTCCTCTTGTACTCCCATCCGGTACTCCTGAATGACGACAGAGTGTAGTTGAGCGGAGTGCCAAGTGACAGCTGTAGAATACTGTTACTTCCGCCATTAATCTTGCTCTCGACAGTCCACACGCCTTCATATCAATCACAGTTCACACGGCAGTCTTGATGTTAAACTTGACGTCGCAGATGACCACAGCAAAGCAGGACTGGATGTACCAACGGTGTCTCTTAGCAGGAGTGGTGTCAGAAGGTCGTAGAGGCAGGTTGCTTGTTTGCATAACAGGTGAATCTCGTCTTTTATCATTGCTCATGTCATCTCAGGCGTTTCTTGATGTCACCAGGTTACTAGGCCGTAAACACCAACTGTGTATACCCTCGTACCGCCGACTTTAGGCCAAAGGAGACAATTTTGCGACCTTCTATTGGCGAGTCCCGGTACTCTGTAGGGAAACCGTGCCTTCCACCTGTGACCGCCTTAGTTCTGCTTTCTTGTTACTTCAGATGACGTAATCATTAATCTTCCGGCGAAATTCTTGAGTACTGCTACGTGCTTTCCATTTCTTGACCTCTCCTCCAACACTGCTGGAATGGCTGCAGTCTTGATGACGCAGCAGGTGGGTAGTGGTGATCTCGAGACAGCTACCCCGGCGTTGTATGGCACCTCCGGTGACTGCTATAATGTGGACAGCTCGCTGGCCCTGACAACCTCGTTAGTGACGTGAGGCGTCGGCCGGGTGACTCTTGGACAGTCACTCATCCCCAAAGTAACTGATGTATGGGTTACTGGGTCTGGTGGGGGGAGGGCTTTGTGTAACGTGCCTCCCCCCTCGGTCTTTACAGACAAGGGTTCACGTGTGGCTGGAACAACTGGGTAGGTGTACCAATCAGACCTGGGAACAGACAGACAACACAGCGGAAGCATAGATATACTCTGGGTTTGGTGGAGGTGGAACCCCAGAGCACGGTAAAAGCTGCTACCTGAGTTAAGTATAGAGATAGTACACCTCATTGCCTTCACAGGAAAATCTAATGAATACTAAATTATACTAACCAAGGAAGTTACTTTACCGTATAGCGCGAGATCTCGTCACCATAGGGTGGCGAGACTGCACCTGACTACTGATGAGCGATGACAGAGGGTCATCCTCATCTCCTGACTCGTCGGTGAAGCCATGAGTCAGCACTGCTGAGTCAGGAACTAGACCCGCTGAAGGCAGTTCTAATTCCTCTCTAGCATGATAATGTTTCAATTTATTCACATGAATTGTCCTTTCCACCTGGTCCTCGAACACTCCTTTTATAACAAGATTAACCGGCCCCGCCCTTTTAATTACTCTATATGGTCCTCGCCACCTCGGAGCTAGTTTCCTGCTCTGATTGGCGGGCGCAGCCTCATTCACTCTCAATACGAGGCTTCCTTCCGTCAACTCAAGTGGGCGCACTTTCTTGTCATAAAAATGAGCATACCGAGTCCGTGCCTTCTTGGACGCTTCAGCTGCAATATTCCATGCATTTCTCATTTTACCAAGGACCTCTGAAGGATAGTCCTCCCCGTATGCAACATTATGTCTGTTAAGCAGACCTGAGGGGAAATTGCATGAATTACCAGTAAACAAATGAAGTGGTTGGGTGTTAATTGATTGGTGGATGGCAGTATTCAAGGCGAACTGAACATAGGGTAGGTGTTCATCCCAGGTGTTTGCGTCATGTTCAGCAAGGATTGCAAGCATATCCTTGACTGAACGATTAGTCCGTTCCGTCATTCCGTTTGCTTGTGGGTGGTAGGCTGTTGTAAAAGCCAAAGTTGTCTCTAAAATCTTACAAACTTCTCTAAATATATTCCCATTGAATTCTTGACCCCGATCAGAGACTAAAACTTTAGGAGGTCCGAATACAGTAACGAACCTACCCAAGAACGCATCTGCAACCGTACGAGAATCCTTCTGAGGTAATGCAACTAGTGTAGTGTATCTAGACAGATGGTCAACTAGCACCAACACGTATCTGTTACCTGAATGACTGTGGTGTAAGTCAATCAAATCGGCCCCCACACGATCTAACGGCTCACGAATTTCAGGAAATTCCTGAAGTGGGGCTTGTACCTTAAGGGTGCCTTTCCTCCTCTGGCAACGAGGGCACGACTTCACGAAATTGATTACTTCAGAAAGTAATCCTGGGAAATAAAATAGAGACTTTGCTTTTAAGTGCGTTTTAAAGATCCCCGGATGCCCTGCAATTTTTGAAGAATGCGCAAGCTTTAATGCTGATGACCGCAACGCGTCCGGAATAACGAGTTGAAATACTGCCCTATCATTCTGGCTATTAACAAAATACAGGACGTCCTGTTTCATCTCAAAATCATGAATAGGTAACTTCTTTTTCTTTTTCGGGTATTTTCCTCCCTCTAAATACTCAATAATTTCTTTCCATCTAGGCTCGCTCATCTGGTATTCTCTCATTTTATCTGATGGAATGGTTTCAATATTTTCATTAATCTGAACTGCCGCTATATTTCTACTTAGCGTGTCTGGCACAACATGTGCTGGACCAGGCTTGTACAAGATCTGGAATGAGTGGGCGGAAAGTTCGTGAGACCAGCGTGACATTCGTGGGCATTTCGTTCGCTTTTTAAATATGTGTGTTAATGCTCGATGGTCTGTGTAGATTACAAAGTGCCGCTGAAATAGGTAAGGCTCGAAATACCTAACTGATTCTACTACTGCCAGTGCCTCCCGATCCGTAGCTGAATAGCGAACTTCAGGTCCTTTGACCTTCCTACTGAAATAGGCTACTGGATGGGGTAAATTATCCGCATCTCGCTGAATTAAGCACCCGCCAATAGCTATACCGCTGGCGTCAGTGTGCACTTCCCACTCTTTCTCAAAATCGGGAATAGCTAATACCGGTGTCGTGATTAGTTGGTCTTTCAGTTTGCGATAGGCCTCGTCATGTTCAGATTTCCACACAAACTTCGCATTTTTCTTTGTCAGATCAGTCAGGGGTGCTGAAATGCCAGCGAAACCTTCAATATGACGACGAAAATATCCGGCCGCCCCCAAAAACCTACGCACGTCCTTTGCTGTCCTTGGAGTAGGCATGTCAGCAATGGCGCGGCAAGAATCTGGGTCAGGTCGGATACCGTCTGGGCACACCTGGAACCCCAGAAATTTGAATTTCTGAGCCGCCAGGGTGCACTTCTGAACATTCAGCCTGAAACCTGCCTGATCTAACAACTTCAAAGTCTCAGTCAAGACGGGACGTAGGTATTCCTCAAACGTCCTGGAATATATCACCACGTCATCCAGGTACGCTAAAGAATGCCTACCCAGTACCGGACTAAGAATGAAGTTGATGGCCCTCTGAAACGACGAAGGCGCTGTCTTCAAACCAAACGGCATCCTAAGGAATTGATAAGTGTGCCTACCATCCGAGAATGCTGTTTTTTCCCTATCCTGTTCTGCCACCGGAATCGCCCAATACGCCGATTTTGCGTCAAGAGTTGAGAAATACTTAGCAGCACCAAATTGATCTATTATCTCCTGTATTCGGGGCAACGGATACACATCACCCTTAGTTAGTTCGTTCACCTTCCGGTAGTCAACACAGAAACGATAACTACCGTCCGGTTTCCGAACTAGCACAACAGGAGAGAGCCACGGTGACGTACTAGGCTCTATCACGCCCTGTCTCAACATTTTCTGGCACTCCTCCCTGATAACATTCTTTGCCTGTTCCGGCAACCTCCACTGTCTCGTGTACACAGGCAAATGATCACCAGTTGGAATGGTGTGCTCGATCTTATCAAGGAGACCAATCTGGTCATCCTCTGTCGCAAACAATTTCGGGAATTTTCGTAAAACTCCTCTCAGTGCCTTCCTATCCGCCTGTGTAACATGTTGCAAATCAAGTCCTGATATTAATTTTTCTACTTCTTCTACATTCTGTGCAACATCTCTCGTCTCGTATTTTACTTTGGATGGTGTTTTAGAATTCAACATGTTCAGTGCACTACATTGTGCCGTGACGGCTGGCGTCTCAGCTGACTCATGGTGAAAGATTTCTGTGTCCTCCACCATGGTTCCCTGAGATACCCTATCACCTGCCCTGAAGCGAAAAGTCTTGTGTGAAAGATTGGCAACTGGAATGAGTGCACCTTTATCGAGCACTACAACTAAGTGATGAGGAATTAATAAGCTGTCACATCTCCCGGCCACCTGAAGGGTGGTACCTGGTTGTATGTGACGTCCCACGGCTACTTTAATAAATTTAACAGAATGTGGTGGGCAACTCTGTTTAGTCAATGCATGCAAGGCGCATGACCTCTTAACTGTGTCTGGAAGAGACTTAAAAATCGATTTTGGATAGTGCGCATTATATTTCAGCTTCCTCTTAATTGAAGCTACAACTGGGGGATGGTCGATCATCTCCACTGGGTAGGAAGTCTGTCCCAACTGCAACCTGCAGTTCCTAGCCCCTTTTTGAGCAGACAAGGAATAATCAAATCGCGACAGAAAATCAGTTCCCATTAAGATGTGACCCGGAAAATCAAGGTTCTCTACGATCGTACATGTGTGAGGCTGCAATTCCCCATCAATCTCAAAATTAACTGTACCTTGACCTACGATCTCAATGTTTTCCCCATTGACCGCTGTTAATGTCTTTGCGCAACGTTTAAGACGTGCATACTTAAAAGTGCTGAAGGCTGACTTTTTAATTACCGTTGCCTGGCTTCCTGTATCAACAAAAGCTGTCAATCTCACACCCTCCACTTTCACCTCAAAAGTAGGCCTACCATCACTAGGAGCCTGCTTTCATGCTTTCGTAGGAGTGACTTCGCAATCCCTCTGTATATGCCCACGCTTCCAGCAGGAGTAACACCTCCGCGGATCTCTGTTGGTACCCCGCGCAGGGTAGCTTGAACTTGCAGCTGTGGGCTGCTTCCCGCCTGATGAACCCGCGCCACAGTTCCTCGGCTTGGCTCCCTCGCCTTTACTTAACGTCTCTACGTATGGCGACAACTGAGTGCATGGCGTCTCCACGCGCATCTGCCTGTCTAAGGCTGTGGCGGCCTGGGGTTGGGGTGTGGATGGAGGTTGAGGTTAAGGTATGGTGTGGGTGGCCTGAGGTTGGGGAGTGGATGGAGGTTGGGGTTGAGGTATGGTGTGGGTGGCCTCGGGTTGGGGTTGAGGTTGAGGCTGAAGTATGGTGTGGGTGGCCTCAGGTTGGGGTGTGGATTGAGGTTGGGGTGGGTATGGGGTGGCCTGGGGTTGGAATGGGTATGGGGTGGCCTGGGGTTGGAATGGGTATGGGTATGGGGTGGCCTTGGGTTGGAATGGGTATGGGTATGGGGTGGCCTGGGGTTGGAATGGGTATGGAGTGGTCTGGGGTTGGGGGAAGGGTTGGTATGGGAATTGAGGATGGGGTTGGTATTCCAACCACGGTCCCCAGTGGTGTGGGAAGAGGTGCTGTCCTCTACACTTCCACTCCCACTGCTCCCTACTGACTGGTCACTATCTTGGTTAAACATTTTCTGTGATTCCTGGTGTGCCATGTCTCTTCTAAACTACCCTTTAGTACACCCTCGACCCGGACTCACTACAACCGTGATCTTACACAAATAAAAAAAAAATCACAACTCTTTTCAAAGAGAAAACTACTAAATTCCCAAAGTAGGAAATACACCGATTTATCGAGAGAATCGCTGAAGTGAATCCAATGAATGAGTGTCTGCCCCGCACTCGTGTCTGACCGTGAAATATCCCGCAGTTCTATTGCTGAAACCTAAGTCCTTTACGCTAAAAAAAATTAAAGAATCTAATTTATATAAAACAATTTAAATGATAACGCAACTAACGCACAGCACTCGTGATGGATTAATAAAGAATATTTACTGTACTTGAATACTAAACGCGCTTTAAGTGAGCAGCGTGGCCACCGATGACTGATGGAGTGGGACCAGCTGCGCTGAAAAAAAACTAAGTCCTGCGCTTTTTCGCTTAAACGCTGAAAAATCAAAATTTTTGTTCTGAAGGAAAATAACTAGTTTTACGTTAATAAACCGCTCTAGCGATTAATATAGACACCCAGGACATATATTTGCTTACCAAAAATTGGATTTTTATAAAAAAAACTGCGTTTTTACTCACTGCTGGACTCTGCCAATTTTCCTGACTCCGAGGGAAAAAAATTCTATCACCCCAAATATCACAAAACTCCTTTAATTCACAAAAAATTGGGTTTTCTCATTCCCAGATATAAATAAGTTATTATTTACTACCCAGCAAACATTTTCATGTTTTTAAAACATCCTAAAAACGACATTTCATTGTTTTCAGCACGTTTATAATTACGTTTAGAAAAGGTTTTTTGAGAACTTTTATATACAACCTTAGAACGTAAATAATTAACATTTCTAAAAACTTTTTTATAATCTTTTAATTACCTACATTAAAACGTTTAGGGTAAATTAGGGTATAATAATTTTTTAATTCATATCTGAAATAGAAAGGGAGAGAAAGAAAGAAGACATATCTGAGAAAGAAATGGACATCCTATATATGTATGTGCAAATTACAAATAAATAGGGTACAAAAAGAGAATTAAAATATTATATTTATTTAATTAAGAATGAGTAATACAACAAAATATATGTAATAGCTCGAAATATATAGACTATATCTATAACAGAATATAAAAGTAAAAATTTAAAAATCTATATATGCAATATGTGAACACAATAGATTTTGTGATCAAGCAGCCTGTGATTCATGTCATGCTGAGATCAGTCTGACGTTACAAGCAGTTATTGTTACTTAAAACTAAAACAAGTAAAATTTTCCGAGTATACATATAACACTATAGTTTTTCTATGACTAATAATAAAAATCTATTAATCAAAAGTTTAGGACTAATTAACTAAAAATAAAAATCTACAAGTGAATGTAAACACAGTCAAGTATAATATTCATGTAGAAAGAGAAAGAAAAAGAGAGAGAGAAGGAAAGAAAGAGAAAGAAAGAAAGGGAGAAAGAGAGAGAGAAAGAAAAGAAAAAACAGTCATGTATAATATTCATATTAGCACCATGCAATATAACTTAGATTAAGTAAAAATCTCAGACATTTTTAAATCAAATGAAATATGAGAGCCAGAGAGAGAGAGAGCGAGAGCCAGAGAGAGAGCGTGAGCCAGAGCCAGAGAGAGAGCGTGAGCCAGAGCCAGAGAGAGAGCCAGAGCCAGAGAGAGAGAGAGAGAGCCAGAGAGAAAGAGAGAGCCAGAGAGAAAGAGAGAGCCAGAGAGAGAGAGAGAGCCAGAGAGAAAGAGAGAGCCAGAGAGAGAGAGAGAGCCAGAGCCAGAGAGAGAGAGCCAGAGCCAGAGTCAGAGCTAGAGAGAGAGTCAGAGCTAGAGAGAGAGCCAGAGAGAGAGAGCCAGAGAGAGAGCCAGAGAGAGAGAGAGCCAGAGAGAGAGAGAGCCAGAGAGAGCGAGAGAGCCAGAGAAAGAGAGAGAGAGAGAGAGCCAGAGAGAGCGAGAGCCAGAGAGAGCGAGAGCGAGAGAACCAGAGAGAGAGAGAGCCAGAGCCAGAGAGAGAGAGAGAGAGAGAGCCAGAGAGAAAGAGAGAGAGAGCCAGAGAGAAAGAGAGAGCCAGAAAGAGAGAGAGAGCCAGAGCCAGAGAGAGAGAGAGAAGAGCCAGAGAGAGAGAGAGAGCAAGAGAGAGAGAGAGAAGAGCCAGAGAGAGAGAGAGAGCAAGAGAGAGAGAGAGAAGAGCCAGAGAGAGAGAGAGCAAGAGAGCCAGAGAGAGAGAGTGAGCCAGAGAGAGCAAGAGAGCCAGAGAGCCAGAGAGAGAGAGCGAGAGAGAGAGCCAGAGAGAGAGAGTGAGCCAGAGAGAGCAAGAGAGCCAGAGAGAGAGAGCGAGAGAGAGAGCCAGAGAGAGAGAGAGCAAGAGAGCCAGAGAGAGAGCGAGAGAAAGAGAGAAAGAAAGAGAGAGAGAGAGAAAGAGAGAGACAGACAGAGACAGAAAGACACACACACAACAAAAGAGGAGACAGAACAAAATTAAGGCAAGGAGAGAGAAGACAGAACAGAAACAACAGCGAGAGGAGAGAAATGAGAAATCATTGAAGAGAAGGGGAAGAGAAACACAAGATAAGAAAAAGATACAAGAAAAATATACAAGATAAAAATGACATAAATGAATACCACAAATATAAAAAGTAAAGGAAGAGAGGAGGAAAGGAGAGATTAAAAGACAAGAAAAACAGGAGAGAAACGTAAAAGAAATAAAAAAAAGGGACATTTGTCAGGAGAGAAAATAAAGAGACCAGAGAAGACCATATATCAAGAGTGTGAGGATAAAGACTTATATATTTTCTTAGTAGACATCCTCTGGCTCTTGTTGCCCCTCTTGTATACGAATTGTACTTGCAAGTTTTCCCTGAAAAGATATTAACAAAATTAATATTTAATTATTTATTTATATAAATTACACACACAAACTTTATATATATATATATATATATATATATATATATATATATATATATATATATATATATATATATATATATATATATATATATATATATATATATATATATATATATATATAACTTTAGAACACTTTCCCACCAGGAGACTCGAACCCTAGCCAGCACAGAAGCCTTCCAGCAACTGGCATAACAGGTACGCCTTAACCCGCTCCACCACCTGCTCAGACCCATAAAAGAGATGGTAATTTTGGAGTATTTATACACTCCAAACATATACCACCTCCCAAGAGCACTAGAGCAAGTGAGGGGTCATTTGTACGTTTTTTCATCCAGTCCCTGTTAATATGGGAGAACACTGTGTCTATGCTTAAGGCACAACTCTCCTAAACACGAGAGTGAAGTATACAACTTTAGAACACTTTCCCACCAGGAGACTCGAACCCTAGCCAGCACAGAAGCCTTCCAGCAACTGGCATAACAGGTACGCCTTAACCCGCTCCACCACCTGCTCAGACCCCTAAAAGAGATGGTAATTTTGGAGTATTTATACACTCCAAACATATACCACCTCCCAAGAGCACTAGAGCAAGTGAGGGGTCATTTGTACGTTTTTTCATCCAGTCCCTGTTAATATGGGAGAACACTGTGTCTATGCTTAAGGCACAACTCTCCTAAACACGAGAGTGAAGTATACAACTTTAGAACACTTTCCCACCAGGAGACTCGAACCCTAGCCAGCACAGAAGCCTTCCAGCAACTGGCATAACAGGTACGCCTTAACCCGCTCCACCACCTGCTCAGACCCCTAAAAGAGATGGTAATTTTGGAGTATTTATACACTCCAAACATATACCACCTCCCAAGAGCACTAGAGCAAGTGAGGGGTCATTTGTACGTTTTTTCATCCAGTCCCTGTTAATATGGGAGAACACTGTGTCTATGCTTAAGGCACAACTCTCCTAAACACGAGAGTGAAGTATACAACTTTAGAACACTTTCCCACCAGGAGACTCGAACCCTAGCCAGCACAGAAGCCTTCCAGCATAGACACTGTGTCTATGCCTTAAGCATAGACACAGTGTTCTCCCATATTAACAGGGACTGGATGAAAAAACGTACAAATGACCCCTCACTTGCTCTAGTGCTCTTGGGAGGTGGTATATGTTTGGAGTGTATAAATACTCCAAAATTACCATCTCTTTTAGGGGTCTGAGAAGGTGGTGGAGCGGGTTAAGGCGTACCTGTTATGCCAGTTGCTGAAAGGCTTCTGTGCTGGCTAGGGTTCGTAAATAAATATATTATATATATATATATATATAATATATTTAAATAAATAAATATATTATATATATATATATATGTATGCCATATACATATATATGCTATGTTGTATGCTACAACTTGGCTGATAATAAAGCCATTCACAACTGCAGGCCTAATAAAAAAAGGTGGCATAGCAATATCTTACAAAGATACCTTCATCTGCAATAGTGTCATTAGCAATAGAGACGACTATTGTGAATATACCTTTGCCAAGTTCTCCAGTAAATCCCTTAAATCCTCCTTGAACAAGAGGGTTTTTACTTGATCGAACCATATTCTTAACCTGCTGCAGGTAATTTTCAAATGGAAATGCTGAACATCTGTCCAAACTACCAAACTCTTTGGCATCAGAGGATATGTGTGTTAGGCAGTGTACATTGTACACTAAAAAATCCTTACCATACAGCTCACGAGCCTTTAACACAAAGTACAGCAAAAGATCATGTGCATATTGGCTGTAATTTAACTGAATCAATTTAGGTGATACAAGAATAGAAATGGCTACACTCAAGAGTCAGGAAATGGTCATACAATTCTTTGGGTAAGATTCCCTTCAGTACAATCTTACCGATGTAGAGAAGGAGTTGCCTGTATTCAGTCGCTTTCCATCTATCAACCTCTGAAAGACTTCGAGGTTTACCTGTTCTTTTAGGCGTCGCTTTTTGGCCCATGACATACGCTGCCATCTTGTGTGGTATTCTCTTCTTCTTTCTATAATGTGTGCATACATTCTGAAGGAGAAAGGCCAAGTGCTACATTACCAATTACTATTACAAGATTATTAGTAAAGTATTGTACTGCAAAAAGCAAATAAAATGGGGTAAACTAAACTTTGAAAACAAATAATAATTAAAACAGGTAAATTAGTAAAATAACAAAGGCTTAAGCAGACATGACTGCTTAAGCCATGTAAAGCAGACAGATAAGATGGCAATATATAAGGGGAAAAAATTAAAAAGCTAGGATATAAAACTAATTGAGATCAAAAGCATAAATTACTAAAGTAGGGGAAAAAATAACAAATGACTTCATAAAAAAATTATCCAATTGCCAACAGCAACTTGGTAGTACGAGTCTAAGTCTAAGAAACAAAAAAAATTTAAATGCTGTTATCTGCAATGAAACAATACATACTATTGCACGTACCGAAACATTGATGAATGTAAAAAATAGAGAACTATTTGCTGAATGTCCCATAAATGGATTTAAACTATTTTACACAAAGAGGGGGGAGAAGCCATGTATGTTAGGGAATATTTGAAATGTAGTCTCGAAAAGTACACAACTGTGATAGGAAAATTAGGTCACATGGAGGAGTGGGTCTGTATACTATGGAAGACCTTGTATGCTCGGAGCTCCTTAACATTACAAATGAGGTGGTAGAGGTATTGGGATTAAAAATAGAGAAAATAAATTTAGTGATTATTCTAATATACAAACCGCCAGATGCAACGGCCGAGGAATTCACAGAACAGATAAACAAAATGGAGAACTGGATACCTCATATTATCTTCCTAGGTGACTTCAACTTGCCTAGTCTAAGATGGAGAATGGCAAACAATAATATTATACCAGGAAATTTATCGAGACCTAACCACTCAGCTTCCTGGCAATACGTTAGTAATGAATAAATATGATATATTTACTCATTATAATGTTGGTGCTGAATGTACAACACGAAAAAGCATAATTTTAATCTGAAAAAGTATCTTTTTATAAAGAAATTAGACGAAAATAAAGAGCTGGTGACGCCAAATCAAGTCGACGATCCAAGCGTCGGTTAGGTTAAGTTAGGTCAACCTAACCTAACATATCATATTTATTCATTACCAACGTATTGCCAGGAAGCTTTGTGAAGCTTGTGTAGCTTGTGGTAGCTTGTGGTAATTAGACGGACCCTCATTTTAACAGAAACTTGGCTAAGTAAAGACTATACTCAACTCTACAACTTAGCTGGTTATAAAGGCATTCATAATTGCAGGCCTAGTAAAAAAGGAGGTGTTATACCAAAACAGAGGCAGAACTAGGAAACAGGATTTCTTCAACAGAAATTTTGAAATTGTTCACAATTTTTGTTACACCAAAGTTGGAGTATGCAGCAGTTGTATGGTGCCCATATCTTAGAAAGCATATCAACAAACTGGAAACGGTGCAGAGACATGCCACTAAGTGGCATTAACTAAATGCCATTAAATATGCCAAATATACTACATAAATATACATACTACACATGCACAATAATTGTCCTGGGTCCAATGTCCTGGGACCTCTGATATTCATAATATATATATATATATATATATATATATATATATATATATATATATATATATATATATATATATATATATATATATAAATATATATATATATATATATATATATATATATATATATTTATATATATTATAAAGATGTATATATATATATATATATATATATAAATATATATATATATATATATATATATATATATATATATATATTTATATATATTATAAAGATGTATATATATATATATATATATATATATATATATATATATATATATATATATATATATACATATATATATATATATATATATATATATATATATATATATATATATATATATATATATATATATATATATATATATATATATATATATATATATATGGCCATCATCACACCTCCAGCTAGGGCCACCAACACACCTCCAGGGCCATCAACACGCCTCCAGGGCCATCAACACAACACCACCATCAACACACCTCCAGCCAGGGCCACCAACACACCTCCAGGGCCACCAACACACCTCCAGGGCCATCAACATGCCTCCAGAGCCATCAACACAACACCACCATCAACACACCTCCAGGGCCATCAACACACCTCCAGGGCCACCAACACACCTCCAGGGCCACCAACACACCTCCAGGGCCATCAACACACCTCCAGGGCCATCAACACAACACCACCATCAACACACCATCCAGCCTACCACCACAAGCTTATATATATACTACACATGTCTAAGAGCAAATAAAAGAAAACAGTTACCTTAACTATTGAAGATGCAGCAGGAGTTTGTGGATAAGCCAGCAGCAGTCCCTCTCGACACGGTTTTAAAATGGCGGCGACTACCACAACATGCAACGAGCCTAAAGAATGTCCAGCGCTAGCATTATCTAAACGCTATTATATATTATCAAGCAATACAGAAATCTAAAATAAAAAAATGATACAAATAATTGTATTAAATATTTATTTGCAATTACAATACCTCGGGAATATATTTTTGCGTTAGCAAAACATATTATGTTCGTATTTAGTTTAACTCATTTAAATTCTTTACAAATAATAACCTGATTTTACCTGATGGCCACTAACATTAATGTTTTATGTTGATACATTTCATACCCTTATTATTTCAATTTCTTTCTTTATTATGCACCCCATACCCATCCCGTGGGCGGTGGTGTAAAGGATTACAGAGGCACATAATGGGTTCAGGAACTGAACTCTCTAGTTTGTTTAGCTAAGCAAATAACAATTTTTGACGCTAGTTACAAAATTATTAATGTTATATATACATGTACACACTCTCATACATACATGTACATATATATATATATATATATACGTATACATATATACATACACATACATATTTATAATCACCCACACAAATACACACATCAATAATCTCTGTGTCACTTATTTTATACATGTTCTTGTAGAACATTCTATTGCGAACACATTGGGCGCTGCCCAATAAACTCGCCCCTCGGGGCAAAATTATTTTTTTTTTTAATCTTGGTGGAACATAAAATGGCCGCCTGTGTTTATGCTGTCGTCAGATGGCGCTGTGACGTCACAGATGAGGGAAGCACGTACTGCGCATTAATGCCTCGATCCCTCGTTATTCATTTATTTTATTTATTTATATATATACAAGAACGTACATGGGGGTTGAGACAACATAGAGCTTAAGTTAGAATTATAATCTTGTAAAACCACTAGCTTGCATATATAGCGTTTCGGGCAAGTCCTTAAACTAATCTTTGAGCAAATTCTTAAACAAAGTTTTAGAGAAATAATTAAATGTAAAATTGATAAAAAGTGTTTAACAGGTACATTACAGCTTTACTTTACAAGTACAGATGATTTTAAGTAGGATAATTACAGTAAAATTGTCAAAAAATTGTTTACAGGTACGATGCAAGAATTTTCGACACAAAATCAGATCAGAACAATACACAATAATAACAATACACAATAATGAACAAGGAATCCTAAGTACAATTAGGAAAACATCTCAGGGTTATACATTGGATTACTGAAGCACAATATGAGGATCATTACAAATAGTAATGCAGTAGAATATGCACTCATATTCTATTATTAAGTTAATATTAAGTTCCTTCCTCATGTTAAGTATCTTTGTGGTACTAGGGACATCCAAGGATTATCTTCAAGGCTTCGTTCTGCAAGTTTTCAAGCCCTTTAAGCTTTCTTTCAGTCATCAAGGCAAGCAGAGATGCAACATAATCCACTAAAGATCTGATGTATGCAAGGTACATCATTTTGACAATTGTGACATTGGCACCATAGCCTGAGTGATAACCTGCAACATCTCCAAGTGGGCTTATGGAGCCTCTCATTATACTGACGACAGAGTCTGAATACAACAGGACAATACAAGATCAAGGTATTTGAATCTGTTAACATAGTCAAGCTGGGAGCCATCATACAGTTGCATCTTGCGAACAGCTCCTCCCTGCCTGGGTGGACACCCGTTTAGTATCTTTGTTTCCTCTGCTGAGATATGACTAAACCTAAGTCCTGACATATAAGACTAATACAGAGTTAAGAGTGTTCTGCATGTTAGCATAACAAGTAGCAAGAGGTAATCGTGATTAACAGTATCAAAGGCCTTTCTCAGGTCAATGAAGAGTCCAATTGGAAACACATTTTTGTCAAGGGCAGAGTAAATTATATCAAGGAGACTAATAATTGCATCGTTGGTACTCTTTTGAGAGCGAAAGCCAAACTGACAGGGGCTAAGAATGTCGAATTTTACGAGATAGGAGTAGAGCTGTTTGTAGATAATTTTTTCAAATATTTTTGATAGTATGGGTAGGTTCGATATTGGTCTGTAGTTGTTTATGTCTGACGGATTACCTCCTTTATGAACTGGCGTTACTCTTGCGTTTTTAAGGATATCAGGGAAGGTATGACACTCAAGGGATTTGTTGAACAGCAGAGCTATAGGTGGCGCAAGGGCATGGGAGGCGCTCTTGTATACAATGGATGGGATTTCACTGATGTTCCCAGCTTTGGTTTTTAGTGAGTGTATGATGGACACAACATCTGACGGGCTGACTGGTGAGAGGAGAAGAGAGTTTGGATAGCTGCCTGAGAGATATGTGTTGATATGTGTCTGAGTCTGTGGGATTTTACTTGCAAGGTTAGCACCAATCGATGAAAAGAAGCTATTAAATTCATTCGCCATTTCTAAGTCAGATGACAGTGTAAGGCCATCCTTAGAGAGTGTTATCTGGTTGTGGGAGTGTTGTTTAGTTCCCAGGATGTTAGAGATGGTATTCCATGTGCTTTTCATGTTGACTTTTGCTTCTTTGAATCTAGTCTCATAGTATGAAAGTTTTGCTTTTCTTATGATACTGGTAAGCACTGATGAGTACCTTTTAACTACTTCCATTGGAATTAGGCCACTCCTAAATTTCTTTTCGTATTCATGTTTTTTGTTGATTGATTTAATTATGCCACTTGTGAGCCACGGGTTATTTTTTCTTTTATCAGTTACTTGTTTGGTAAGGAGGGGACAGTGAGTGTTGTAGAGGCTTAGAGTTTTGGAGAGAAAGAGGTTAGTTGATGAGTTTATATCCTGTGAATTATTAAATTCAGATTCCCAGTTAATATTGTGAAGTGCATTAGAGAGATTGCCTAAAGCTGATTCACTATGTAGCCTGAATGAAAGTTTTTTGGTTTCTGGTGGTAATGTGTCAATGTTTGCTATGAGGAAAGTAGGATAGTGGTCAGTTGTTCTGTCATAAATTACCCCAGATGTAAGGGGAGCTGTTATATTAGTCCAAAGGTGATCCAGGGTAGTGGCAGATGTTTGAGTGACTCGGGTGGGCTTGGTGATTGTGGGGATTTGCATACAGGAGTGCATGATGTTACGGAAATAGTCAACTTGAGGGTTGTTTTCAACATTCAATAAAGAAATTCTGGAGGGCTTCTGTGCAAGGGTTAGGATGAGCTAGCCTAAGCATTTTTATACCAATTTGACAGTTATTTTCAGTAACACGATAAACAACGCTCGGAATATTAAGTTCCTTTCTCATATTAAGTATCTTTGTGGTACGAGGGCACCCAAGGATTATCCTCACGGCTTCGTTCTGCAATTTTTCAAGCCCTCCAAGCTTTCTTTCAGGATGCCTTAAAGTTAGTTTAGTTCATTTATTATGCACCCCATACCCATCTTGTGGGCGGTAGTGGAAAGGGTTGCAGAGGCACATAATGGGCTCAGGGACTGAACCCCACAATTCATTTAGCTAAGCAAGTTACAATCTTGATGAGCTAGTTACAAAATTCAGTATAAGTCGTCACATCAACAATGGGTTCGAGATCGATCACAAGTACAGTTTCTAAATTAAGCAACTGACATATGTGGAGAGCTAGTGTCACAATTGATATGTTTGTCCTGCACACCGCCCCCCCATCCAGTGGGCAGCGGTGGATAGGTTACAATCACTTTGTTACTACTTACAGTTAGCAAACTGGGGATATTTGGCTAAAATTTCTGGTACCAGATCATTTTGAATGAAATATTGACACATCGTTGGTACATTGGTTATAGAATTGTCTCTGAATTCACTATCACATAGTGACGGAGGGTGTGCAAATAATTTTGTTGACAGTTAACATTTGGTCAGGTCTACATCGGCAGATAATGAGAATTCCCAGAAATACTTGTAACCGAGTCTAAGCCGAGCAGTAGTAACATCTAGAAGTCTGCTGATTTTATTGGATGAACCATAGATGTGTCGCTCCTCTTGCATAATAGTATTGAACGAAAGTTAATCTTCCCAAACACTTTCGCGTTTTGGGCAAGTTACCCCTCCACTCTCTCCATTTTTTTTTTGGACATTCCCTGGTAGTGAGCGGAAATACTGAAAAGTGTATACTCTTTTCAACTTTGTCACCTTAATTCTCGTCCTATGTCTTTCATTTTGGTATCAATGCGTTCGCAATAGAATTCCCAACAGAACTATGTGCATATAATGTCAAAGACAGCAGCGCGCTCCACCCGCCGACAAGATGAATGTAGGCCAAGGGTACCAGAAAAAGAAAGCTGAGCCACCCTCAGGCAACTCTCATTACATTAGAGAGCGTGATAATACTGAAAAGTGTATACCCTTTTCAACTTTGTTACCTCAATTCTCATCCTAGGTTTTTCAATTTAGCATCAATGTGTTCGCAATAGAATTCTCTACAGGACTAAAGGCATATAAACTCCAAAAGCCCGGCTTACCATCCGCAACAAACAGAGAAAGCGAGAGCGTGTTACCAGGGAGCGCACAAGAGCGATAAAATGTATACACTCTTTTCATTCTGGTCACCTCAATTGTCATCCTAGGTCTTTCATTTTGGTATCAATGTGTTCGCAATAGAATTTCCAACCGGAATATATGCATGAAATGTCAAAAACAGCAGCGTGCTCCACCCGCTGACGTGATGAAAGCACGGCGGACCATCCGCACAAAACAGAGAAAGTGAGAGAAAGTAACCCGGGAGCACTCTAGTGCAATGTAATGTGAACACTCTTTTCACTTTGGTTACCTCAATTCTCGTCATATGTCTTTCATTTTGGTATCAATGTGTTCACAATTGTATCTGCTGGCATTTTACCCTTTGCTTGGATCTGAAGGGTTTTAGGCTCACCACGATGCAATCTGATAGTACCACACGTGTATATACCTATCTTCAAGCAGCAATTCACTCATTCAAACCGACTTATAATAGTTATCCATATATAAATGGTAATCTTTGTTCTACCTGTTAACCTGTCATATGAAGAAAGATTGTCAAAGCTTATATTACATTCTCTAGAAAAGCAAAGAATTAGGAGTGACATATGGTAGAGGTGCACAATGGGATGAATGGACATAACAAAGGGGACATTAATGGGGTATTAAAAGTAGCAACACAAGACAGAACTCGAAACAAAGTGTAAAAATTGGAAAAATTTAGATTTAGGAAAGAACTGCATGGGTAAATACACTGGGTTTGTACCTCAAGGTTCATGTATGCAATATTACAGAGTTCCAATTAACTCCCATGCATGCTGTTAATTTATGTTATGTTCATGTTTTTTATGTTAAAATGTTTTTGTTGATTTGTTTGTATATTTTCATAAGTAAAGCATGCTTACCGTCTTATTCCAAGTTTTATGATAACTTTACAAGGTTTAAAACATAAAGTTCAATATATATTCTGGTTTTCACACAGGAATTATACGTTAATATAACATCATAATAACGTAATGATGTCGTGTAAATAACGTTATACTGACGTCATATATATGTTATATTTATGTTATAAGAACGTAAATTGGATAGCTTTACAGTAAACAAAAAAAACTAAATGTTGACTGAAAATTATTTATTCTTAAATATAAAGCATGAAAACATTATAATACCATAGCATTCACTATTATTTTTAAATTTTTACATAAATCTTAAAAAACTGTGTCTCAAGAATATATGTTTTTAGTTATATCCTTTGATTTTAAGAACGTCAGATATACGTATTTATGTCAAAAGTTACAGTATTACCTTTGTGGCACCATTTAAAAACGTCCACAAACGTTCTGTGTTTGCTGGGTACTGACGTTGTATACAGAACAACGCTGACACATCGGGCGGTTCCAACACTCACTAATTCGAATTTTCGTCAAAATCCGAGATTTTCACCTCAAGTGGACTCTGACAAAATTACAACACGATTTTCTCAAAAAATAACTAAATTCGGCAAAAATGTAATTACCACTGTTTAATGCTTAAGAACAGAATTACGTCACTTGCGCGCACTAGAGAGTAATACCGACCCTAGAATATACACGAAACATGAAAATTAGAATTTTCACCAAAATGTACAATTCTAGCCCAAGGCTGGACTTAGAAAATTTTCCACCTACGTGTCTGTTTCTACAAAAAAAAATTCTAAGCCTAAAAAACGCAATTCTACCGTCTTACTGGTAAACACTAGAATAATATCATCCGCATCGACTGGGGAATCCTAATGACGCCCAAATCATATACGTGACCCACGAATACAAATTAATTACAGTTAACGACTTTCCGACGTTGACTTAGCCGAAAACTTATCCCGAAATACTTAGAAATATTCCACGGACTCTATCAAACATTTACACGAAAATTACTATCCCTTAAACTCCATCACTTATCTATCGTGTCCAACATACAGCCCTAAGTCCAGAGGGTTAACCACGCTCTAGAAACAACACCTCTGACTTAGACTAATACAACAGGGAATAGCAAAACTTAATGTACGCACTTAGCCTAATATGCAAGAAAATGCTAAACACTTGGATAAAAAAAAAAAAAAATTAACCGGGGATTGAATGTAAGGAACAAACATTAATCTCTAGAACAACGCAAATAAACGGAATTACTTTATAAATTTAAGTATACTTAATTAAAAAAAAAATACACTCGACTTAATCTTATAATTGCTCCTACCGGCTCGCCGTACCACACCTAGCCTAGGGGTCTCGACCATCTAGGTTCCAACAGAGCGACACGCAGCTTTCAGCAACAATTACGACTAGGGACGACTCAACCTCCACTAAGTGTGCGATCACTTAGTTGTTGAATCGCTGCTAGGTAGGTTACTAGTCCGTCCCTCGGAGGCCGCAACGCCCTTCACGGATTTACGTTTTTCCTAGCGTTTTGGGTCGTCTAATAACGCCCTCGGACCTATCTCCTGGCGTCCCACAGATATATCCGCCCAGACAGCCCACAAGGAACTGCTGTTGAGAGTATGGCGGCTCCCAACACCTCTGAATTAATTGCAATGGGTCGAGTATGGTACCCAGTCCAATCAACTCGGAGCGGTCTCCTTTTCAATAAATCTTAACAGCCTAATCTTACTAACTAAACCTTAATCATATCAGCCCGCATTACCCAAGATTCGCCAATCCCCACTCAAACGCACTGTTGTGAGGCGCACTGCTAATCCTGGCCCGCGGCTGTCTCCTTAGCATCCACGCACGTGTTCGAATGGCTAGACGCATGAGCCTTTCAACAATTTCAAACAAAATTGTTGAAACCACCGCTGTGCACCATTGTAACACGGGTAGGGTTTCTCAACTAATCTTTCCTTCTATTCCCCCTCTACCCGTATTCTTACTTTTTATTCTCTACAAGGGACTCCAAAACTTTTACCAAAGTCAACTCCACGCCACGTGGTCCTAAGACGATTGACCGACTTAGGATTCTACAACCCGTATGACGTGACCTAGGCTATGAGCAAAACCCTAGAGTCGCCTCCGCCGCCACCACCAGACCAGTAACACAGCAATGATCGAGGTCTGGATCGATCATGCGAATTAATCAACCTTGGGGCTTGATCCCCACTAGTAACCGATAACCTTGGAAACTTAAGAGTGTGAAATTAATTACACGGGAATGATGAATTCCGATTCGATGTTAGAATCGGTGCCCAATCCCACTCTGCCTCGTGTGGACCACGTGACCAGGACAAGTTCACATAACTTGAACATACACATGGAAATAATAAAAATGAAAAATATTAACTAATTAATTTATTAAAAGAAAAACTAAATCTAAATATGTTCACTCCCTGTCACTTTAACACTCCCTACTTGACCTGAATAGCAATGAGTTGACTATCCCTGTATATACAACCCGTTCTCGCAAATTTAATAAGTCAATATTGACTTATTAAATATGTGCATAGGTGACATACTTAACATAATAGATACCCTTAAAAAGATTCACAGAAAACACCGACCTTACCTAACCTTGTTAGTATCTTAAGATAAGCATCTTATTGCTTCGTAATTACAATTATTACCTAACCTATAATAGGTATAGGTTAAGTAATAATTGTAATTACGAAGCAATAAGATGCTTATCTTAAGATACTAACAAGGTTAGGTAAGGTCGGTGTTCTCTATGAATCTTTTTAAGGGTATCTATTATGTTTAGTATATCACCTATGCACGTAGTTAATAAGTCAATATTGACTTTACGAATTTGCGAGAACGGGTTGGTATATAACAATAGCAACTATACCTCTATGTTTTACCAGCTAAAGATGTTGGGCTGGTCTTGGGGGAGAGGTAAGATGGGTTGACCTCCCCCAGTTTATCTGGAGTCCACACTGATCTGTCCTCGTCTGGTCTACCCCAGACTAGAGCATTGTATCCTTCCGCATAGTCTAAGTTTTACCAAGTTACTTAGCCAGGTTTAAGTTATAAATTTTAACCTCTGTTGTACTTAATTGATCCAGACTGGTTGAATTATTTTACTGAAATTAAATTACACAAGCATCTAACGGCAGAGCTGTTCCCGATCACAAAAATGGTTATTAAAACTTTGAGAAATAGTAGACATGTCAACCCTGATGACCTATGACCGCCGGTCACTCCGCCTTACAACTTAGATCTGATTCGTGACGTCACTGATGGTGACTTAACTCAATAATTAGAATACTCTTGATATTGTAACCAGGAATATTATACAATACAATTTTAATACAAAATGAATAAAGGCTAATTTCTCTAAATAAGTGAATACTATAGGATGGTTCATTATACGAAGCTATGAACAAAGCGTCGATTATTTTCACCGCGAATTCCCCTGGGGTCAGGTCCCGGGTCACCACGCGGGCTCAGGTTCCCGTTCTCTTTTGTCGATAAACCACTCTGGATAATTCTTACAACCAGCCTAGTTTGTTACAATGTTATTGTCTAGTAACTTAATAGTTACAAGTCACAGCGACCCTAGACAGTGACCTTACTGTAGTGTCATAGTCTCCTTGATCTTAAACGACCAATAATACTTTACTGTATAATTATACAATAGTGTTATCAGTTCTTAGGAACTTATTCTGAGTTTGCCTACGATTCAGCAGCTACGTAATGCACCATTACATGTCACTGCGACCCTAGTTGTTGAGTTTATTGTGAGCTTTAGAGAATACCTGATTACCGATAACTTAATCATTTAATGTTTCAATATTTAATACATGTTTCCACTAAGGGAAACTACAAGCCTATTATAGTTCTTAACTAAGAGCAAATAACTTTACACCCAATTTAGATAACTATGATGATACTGCGGTGTGATGTCAAGTAACAAACCATTACAAGTCACTATGACCCAGGACATCCCCATCACAGTAGATTCTGTTGTTTAAATTGTGTGATTTAAAATCTTTAATTATTGTAGGCTTTCTTAATTATTAGCTTTAGGTAATTCATAATAACATGTTTCTTTGACATGAAATTAGCAAGACTTAAGTTCTTGTATGTCCTTGACAAATACGGGACATTCGTTATGTGTGTACTAACATACTAACATACTAATATACTAATCTTAAACTCGACTTCGGGATAGGTGTCAGTACTCCACATTACACTACGACCCTAGAATCCTCCCCCCGGAGTTACGTTGGAAATTTCCAACACTAAATACAACACTGTTGTATTCTCATTAATTACTAATTCTACTAATCATTGTAGTAATTAAAATTAACCAAGCGTAGAGTTCACATGTACTAATAATTACATCTGTACAATAAGGCTAGAATTCTTACATCACCCGGCGCCAGTATTGCGTCAGATTTCATTGTAATAAACACATTTATATCCAATGTGTCTGAGAATTGAATTTGATTCTCTATAAACAACGGTGTTCTGTGTGATAATTACAGATAAACTGATCTCAAACTAAAGCCCAATAGAGCGTTTATAGTTATAACTTATGTAGTAGTAAAATTAACGTCACGCGTGAATGCCCTGGAGAGACTTTAATTCATCTCCATTGTTCGTTTACTATCATAAAACGGGCAAATAATAATATTTAACTCCTCTAAATAATAAATTCGTCCTAACCCGTGCATTTCAAGCACAACTGCGAGAAATGATAATATCCATAATAAATAATTTGGTTAACAAACGGGACGCGGAGCGGGGCGGAAGAGACGCCAGTACACGAGGCAGAGTCCGCACGAGGTGACGCGTACGTGAGCACACGTGACAACACGCTCACGACGAGACACCATTGCCCAGCCACCAGGGTAGACACCATCAAGACCTCTAGAAGAAAGTTGCCACTGTGAGGTGTGAAGAACCTTTGCAGACAATACCTTCACTGGTGTCAGTGTCATTCACGGAACCTGTTAAATTTGGTTCTGTGTAACTCCACGTGACCGGCCAGTGAAGCGCGTCAGTATCTAGGATAGGCTAGACCGGAGCCTAGGACGCGAATTTCGGCAAGCCTTAACTTACACAGTGCCCATATTAGCTAAGTATCCTTATCCTTATTTGATGCATCTCATAGGGGGTAGGTTCATAGCTGGGTAGCTTGTCGTGACGACGTGCGACAATAAAAAACTACAGGTTATTATTTTTCTGATGTTTAATCTCGTTTTCATGAATATAGATTTCAAGTAGTTTAATTTGTTACTACTGAAACCAATTTGATTTACAGCGCGTGTGAAGAATTCTCCGAGCTGTCATTTCCCATGTTAATCAACTCCCAGTGTTCCATGACGAGTGCAGGGGAATCAGAAGATGAGTCGTAACTAACTTCTAGGGAATCGTCATTAAGCTAAGATTCCTTTGTATTCCTTGATTATTATCTGTACTCCTTTACATGCAGAACTCTGTTCATTGGATTAACATGTAAGTAAGTAAGTAATTATCAAAAGAAGGCACCAAACCGGGAAGGCTATGTAGCACCGTCAAATACGCAAAATAATCAGAGGGCGCTAAATATCACCAAGGATGCCAATACGAGAACAAAAACGCATAAGGCGAACGATATCAAAAGTATCCGAGTCACCAAGAATTCTATCGAGGGTCAGGTGACCGCGAGGGGCGGTCGGAAAGCAAGACACACGCTCGTCCTGGAAGTCAGGACATTCAAGAAGGACATGCACGACCGTGAGAGGGACAATGCAACTAGGACAATAAGGAGCAGGGCGGCGCTCCATCAAGTGACCATGGGTTAAGCGAGTATGGCCAATACGCAACCTCGCCAGAGCTGTTTCCCACCGCCGGTTACGGTGGAAGGAGGACGGCCACGAGGAAATACAATATTTAAGAGTACGTAGCTTGTTACCAGTAACAGACAACCAAGAAACCTGCCAACGGGTAAGGACTGAGGACTGGATAACCGGGTAAAAGTCGGAATACGGAATGCCTTTGCGAGAGATGGGACAAGAGCGGACAGCTTCCTTGGCAGCAGCATCCGCACGCTCATTTAAAGACACACCAATATGGCTGGGAACCCAACAAAACTCAACCGACTTAAATTTACTGTGAACGAGAAACAGCCAATGCTGGATCTCGACAACTACTGGATGAACCGGATTAAAGGACCCGAGAGCCATGAGGGCACTACGAGAGTCAACAACAACCACAAAGGAAGACTGACAACGAGAAAGCAGGAGACGAAGAGCATAGAGAATAGCAGAAAGTTCCGCTGTAAAGATGCTAGTCTCCGGAGGCAAGCGACACATATAAGTGCGATCAGGAAAAACAACAGAAAAGCCAACATCGTCCGCTGACTTAGACCCATCGGTGAAGACAGAAACGGAGCGGGAGTGAGAAGAAAAGTGCTCGAGGAAAAGGCGTTTTAGAACCGTAGGAGGGGTAAAAGCTTTAGTGATACGGGTCAAGGATGTACAAAACCGCGGAAAAGGGACCCTCCACGGGGGCAAAGAAGGAACAACACGAGGAGAAACATCAGAAATACGAACGGAAAGAGAATCCTGTAGGCGAGATAACCGGACAGAAAGAGGGAGGTGGTGAAGAGGAACAGGAACCGCAGGAGGGGTAAAAGTTAAAGCACGACAGAGGCGAGAGGAAGGATGTTGCAAGGACCGCGCAAGATAGCGAAGACAGTAGCGATCACGGCGGTCCTGGAGAGACAGGAAGCCAGTGTCAACATACAAGCTAAGGATGGGAGTCGAACGAAAGGCACCAGAACTGAGGCGCAACCCAGTATGGTGCAAAGCATCAAGACGGCGAAGAGTAGAAGGAGAAGCAGACGAGTAAGCAGGGCAACCATAATCGAGCTTAGACAGGATGAGAGAGGAATGTAAAGCAAGGAGAGTGCGCCTATCTGCCCCCCAAGAAGTATGGGACAAGACCCGAAGGAGGGTAAGGGCCTTAGAGCACTCAACACGGAGGTAAGAGATATGGGGAGACCAAGACAAACAAGTGTCAAGGAATAACCCCAAAAGCTTCGCGGAATCTTTGTATTCAAGGGGATGACCATAAAGTGACAAAGAGGGACGAAGAACAACCCGTTTCCGCGTAAAAGTCATGGCACAAGTCTTAGAAGTAGAGAACTTGAAGCCATGACCTGTGGCCCAAGACGACACGGCATCAATTGCAAGTTGAAGCCGGCGTTGAAGGAGAGGCGAATCAGCACCCTGACAACAAAAGGTAAGATCATCGACAGAGAGCGGAGAAGACACCAGAAGGAAGAGAGGAAAGAAGACCATTGAGGGCAACCAGAAAAAGAGTAGTGCTCAGAACACTACCCTGGGGCACACCTTCGTATTGCTGAAAAGAGGGAGAGAGAGCGGTACCAAGGCGCACCCGAAAGGAACGACGAGAGAGGAAGCTGCGGAGAAAGAGAGGGAGATGACCACGAAGGCCAAAAGAATGAAGTTGAGATAGGATATGATAACGCCAAGTGGTGTCGTAAGCCTTTTCTAGGTCAAAAAGGACGGCAACAACGGAGGTCTTCGCAGCAAAAGCAGTACGAATATAGACCTCCAAGTTCACCAGGACATCTGTCGTGCTGCGGCACTTGCGGAAACCAAATTAAGAAGGGGAGAGGAAGTGATGGTGTTCCAGGAACCACATCAGACGAACGTTAACCATACGTGCAAAGAGTTTGCAGACACAACTTGCGAGAGCAATAGGGCGAAAGTCCTTAGGGGAATTACCCAGAGACCCCGGTTTGCGAACAGGGAGGACAACGGCATCGAGCCAGTCCTCAGGGACTGACGACGACTCCCAGATCCGATTATACAGACTCAGTAAATACTGAGACGTGCTCGGAGGGAGATGGCGAAGCATCTCATAATGAATACCATCGGAGCCCGCCGCCGTAGAACCGCAGAGGGCCAGGGCAGAACGAAGTTCAGAGAGAGAGAAGGGATCATTAGAGGGAAGCTGAAGATGAGTGCAGAAATCTAAAGGACGAGACTCAAGGACAGGTTTACGAAGAAGGAAAGATTGGGGAAGATGAAGACCAGAGCTAACAGAAGAAAAGTGGGAACCCAGTTCGGAAGCGACCTGCAACGGGTCCGCCACAAGAGTATCATGGAGGTGAAGGACCGGTGAAACATCGGGAACGAACTTACCCGCTATCTTGCGGATACGCTTCCAGATCTGGGCCAGAGGGGTTTCGGACGTAATTGTTGAGACATAAGATGCCCAACATTCACGTTTAGCCGTACGGATGGCCCTACGGGCCACCGCACTCGCTTTCCGAAAGAAAAGAAAAGAATCGGTCGTCTGCCTACAACGGTGCCTCTTCCAGGCTGCACGCTTACAGCGGACAGCCCGAGCACAGTCCGCATTCCACCAGGGAACGCACTTCCGTGGACCCCGAGAGGAAGAGCGAGGAATAGAGCGAAGGGCAGCGTTGAAGACAGTGTCATGAAAAAGGAGGAGAGCGCGAGAGAGGGGCAGAAGGGAGAGGTCAGAGAGAGTAGCACTGAGGGAAAATAGGGTCCAGTCCGCCTTAGCAAACTGCCACCTAGGGAAAGAGAGGGAAGGGCGAAAAGAGAAAAAGGAAACAAGGATGGGGAAATGATCACTTCCATGGAGGTCATCAAGAACCTGCCACGTGAAATCTAAGTAAAGAGAAGAAGAGCAGAGAGAAAGATCAAGACAAGAAAGGGTGCGAGTCCGAGAGTCCAAATGAGTGGGCTCACCAGAATTCAGAAGAGACAGGGAAGAAGAGAGGAGAAACGGCTCAAGGAGGCGACCCCGGGTATTCGTCAGAACGTCACCCCAAAGAGAATGACGACAATTGAAGTCACCCAGCAGGAGCACAGGCTCCGGCAAGGAGTCTAGGAGGTGTTTCTAATCAGGAAAAGAGAGCGGGACACTCGGGGGGAGATAAATGGAACAAACTGTGTACCATTTCCCCACAAAGATACGAGCAGCAGAACAATGGAGAGGCGAAGGAAAAAGTAAAGGAACAAAGGGAACATCAGCCCGAATCAAGAGAGCAGAAGAATTAGAAGCCCCAGCAATGGCTGGGGGGGGGGGAGAGAAAGGAATAGCCACGAAAACGACCAGGACGAGCACCAAGCATTGGCTCCTGGAGACAGACACAAAGGGGCGAAAACCGCGAAATCAGAAGTTGGAGTTCGAGGAAATTGGCGTAATAACCTCGAACGTTCCATTGAAGAATGGACAACGACGAGAAGAGAAAGGACAAAAACAGAGAACAAGGAAGAAACAAAGGCGAAAGAGCAACAGAGCACGTTAAAGAATATCAGGGTCGGGATCAGGGTCAGCAAAGTCAGGGTTAGGGGGCATGGGTAAACTGAGCAAAGACGGAGGGAAGGAAACGGGAGAACAGATCAGAGGTGGGCGGGCAGGGTCCGGAGGAGGAGGAGGAAGAGGAGACAACGGAGAGGAGCAGTCAAGGACAGCAGCAGAAAGAGGAGGAGTAGAAAGAGGGGAGCGCACCCCAGCAAGAGCAGCAACCGAAAGGGAAGCAGTGGCCAAAGAAACCTCCATAGCAGGAACAGGGGGCGCAAGCACTGAAACGGGAGGGGAAGGAGCAACAGAGCCAGAAGGAGGAGCTGAGGAAGAAAGCGAAGCCTTCTTACCCGCCGGGGAAGAGGAAGGAGAGGAGCCAGGCTTACGCTTCTGACTTAAAGAGACCGGTGTCCCAGCAACTACGTACCGGGCAACGGATTCCAGTGTCTCAACAGGAGAAGCCGAACGAGAGCACACACGACGGCCGTTAGGAGAGCGATGGACATCCGCCCGCACCGACAGGCGGTGGGGAGAGCCGATAGATGGAGGAAGAGGATGGGAAGGAGGATCGGAGGGGGACGAGGAAGAAGACACAGAAGACACGACAGACCGGGTAGAAGGAAGGGGAACCCCAGACAGAGGACCAGGAGGATGATCCTTCGGGAGAGAACCCAAAGGGACAGAGGAGGGGGCAGTGGGCGCATCAGGGTCCAAGGCCCAGAAACGGTTGTGAGTCTGAGGAAGGCGGGAAGGACGAGGAGAGGAAAAGCGCAACACGCGAGCATAAGAGATATTAGCATAAGGCGGGAGCCGGTGAACCTGGCGCCTCGCCTCAGGAAAAGATAAACGCTCCCGGTGCTTCAAGTTGAGGACGGCTGCCTCAAGCTTGTAATGGACACACGCACGGGAGAAGTTAGGATGGTCCTCACCGCAGTTGAGGCAACGAGCCTGGGGAGAAGCGCACTCCGACTTAGAGTGACCTTCGCCACCACACAAAGGACAGAGAGAGACAGTCCCGGAGCAGCAGAGGGCACCATGCCCAAACCTCCAGCACTTGTTGCAGAGCCGAGGAGAAGGAATGTACTCCTGGACAGAGCACCTGGCACCAGCAAGAATGACAGAGGGTGGAAGGGTCCTACCATCAAAGGTAATCTTCACAACCCGGAGGGGTTGACGGCGACTACCACGAGGGGGACGAGTAAACGTGTCCAACAGGAGAATAGAATGGCCCTGGGCAGCGAGGATATGTCTAATATCGTCGTGGCAGTCGCGCAGGTCCCAAACACCGGTCGCAACATGGGGCGGGAGCAAAATAGTGCCAACACTGGCATTCAACTGAGCGTTCTTCGAGACCCGAACGGGGGTCTCGCCAAGGCAGGATAAGGCAGCCAAGCGGGAAGCAGCATCCTGAGAAGGAGCAGCAACGACACGTGTACCGAGACGAGTGGGGTTGAAAGTAATGGAGGCATCCACGGAATCAATGAGATGTCGATGGAGGGAGAAATCGTCAGGAGGCGCAGAATCAAGAGGGAGGAGATCAAAATATTTGGCCCACGAAGCGGGACCAAACAAGGCTTGATAGGTAGCAGAACTGGAAGGAATCGAGCGAGGGCGGCCGTGACGAGGACGGCGGTGAGAACCCCCAGAGAGAGGGGTTAAAAGGCGCAGTAGTTACAAATAGAGAAGGAGCCGCGCCAGGGGACGAGGTAGTCACCACTGGGGGCTTGGGGCTCGACCCAACCGCAGAGGAGAGAGGGGAGCCAGGGGAAGGAGTCAGAGAGGCCAAAGGAGGAGCAAGGTCGGGGCCCAATGCAGCGGAGGCTACAGAGCCCGGTCTTCCAATACGGACCGACTCGGGGGCTTGGTCGCCCACCCCACGAGCCTGAGAAGGTAAACCAGAAGAAGCCGAAACAGGGGTTATCATCTTGACGAAAAGAAGAATTCATTCACGAATGTGCCCCCACACCCACCATGGAGCCACAATTAGAGGCAGGACACCCAACAAGAAGCTATCGCCGATCTTGTCGGGGCCTCCTAGGGGTGCGTCGTGAGTATACGCCCCACAAACGCCACCTTAAGAAACCGACAGTCCGTCGAGATCGGGTTCAGTGACGAAGTGGGGATTGACAATAAAAGGTTCCCCTCGCTCTCGATGTCGGGTACTGCAGTTCTACGGGTGCAAGAGTATGCCTCCTCAAGCACCCGGGCGTCAAAATAGAAGAAGTCCAAGGGAAGAACCAGAACGAGCAAAAGGTCGGCAGGAAACGGCAAGCAGATAGGAGAAGAGGGGGGAGAAAAACGAAACAGAAGGAAAAGGAAAAGATGCCCAGCAAAATTGAAGAGGACGGCAGCAGGAGCACAAGGCTAGAAAAGGACAGAGGACTGTCCCAAGGAGCATCACACTCCGGCAGCCGCCCACTAAGCCCCACACGGCGACAACGAGCTGAGCGGGGAGGGGGTGGATTAACATGTGTTTATTATGATTATTATTATTCATGTTCATAATCTATGTTCTCATTAATGATAACGGTAATAATTTCATAAATATTCATAGGATTAGATTATTATACATTGGACTGGTGAACGAACCACACTAGTTCCGGGACGTATTGAGTTCCAGTAATACCCCCCCAATGTAGGTGTTTGAGGCTTTGATTCATTTAATTATACAGCCCATTAATTATTTCAGTGATCTTATTCTCTAGTATTTTATCCATAGTTACTGGTTCATCTAGGAATTTTCTAATGATCATATTTTCTCAGTTTCCCTCTTTCCTATAAAAGCGGGTGGTCCTTCGTAATTGATTTTCTATATTAATAATTAAATAATTTAGAGTCAAGCCCCAAATGTCCTACAATGGCCTCCCATCAGGTCATTAGGGGCAGCTTGCAATACCTGCTCCCTATACTCTGTTGGCACAACAAGCTGGGTTTTAGACTCGCAATCATCTGATGTGGGTGTTCCTGATGGTCTCCATCTTCTCATCAGACATTGATCCTTGAAATAACAACCCGTACTCTCCTCCAAAGTATCAATGGAGTCGGCTGCTTCTGCATAACACTCAGCAAGACTGGGATCAGTACTCTGTAACTTACGCAAGGTCTGGAACTCTACAGCTGGAGCGAGCGGGCAAGGAACTGGTACCTGGGCCACATCTTCCAGACCATCTGGGTCAGAATAAATTGGGGCTTTGGCACCAGCCTCACTCTCGACATCCACGTGAGCTAAAAATGTATCTTCAAGGTCCACCTCCACCTCCCAGTCTGAAGGGGTCCTGGCCTCGAGAACATCCACCTTGGTAGTAGCGGGACTTACCACATTCTGCTTACCCATGGATCTGGTCGCAACACAGGCTGGATAAATGACACCATCATCCGCATCTGGTTGAGCCAGTACTGCATTAGGTTTAGTATACAAAACAGGACAATCAGTCCCACTAACTTGACACTTGTCAAAATCATTACCTACAATGATATCAATCCCAGGAATGGGCAACTGCTCACTGACTGCTACAGTGCACCAACCTGGTGTAATAGAAGAATTCAGGTTAACCTTAATTAATGGTACACGTTGGATATGCCCTCCAAGTCCCTGCAATAACACTACCTCTCCAGTGTCTTCTGTGCTAACATCAGTAAGAACACAGCGAGAAATTAAGGACTGGGAAAAACCAGTGTCCCTTAACAACTGAACTGGTTTCCAGGTTCCACTAGTACATAATAGGGTTCCCGAATGCAGGTATAGATCAAAATTAGTCATCCACTTGGGCATGACTGGAGCAACATTGGCATTAATGGTTTGCAAACCCCTACTCATAATCAGACCAGTTGGTCTCAACTCAGGGTACAAAGCATAACAGGAGTTTACCACATGACCTCTTCTCCTGCAATGCGTGCAATATCTGCTAGTGGTCGGAACAGCCGAACTCACTGCAGGCTTAATTACTACATTACTTGAGGTTGACAACCCTTTCTGTTTCTCAGATTTAGGCTTTACAGGAGAAGGGTTAAGGGGAGAAGGTGAAGTAGCTGGTCGAGTCTGGAAAACATGATTTTTATGAGCGTAATGATTAGTTTTAGCATTAAAATTATTAATTGGTGCTCTAAAAGGCACTTTAGTAAGTAATTCATTCTCATTAGTTAGCTTGGCTAGTTTTATAAGATCAGTGGTTTGTTTATTTTCAGCCATAAACAAAGCTAATTTCTCTGGTAGACATCCCAATACTTCCTCAGTTACTATGAGGTCTCTCAGAGTCTCAAACTCTGTAATATTAAGTGCTTTAATCCATCTATTAAAGTGATTTAATTTTACTTGTACAAAGTCAGAAATAGTCTGGTCATGTGCTCTTTTTAAACTACTGAATTTTATTCTATGTGCCTCTGGGATCTGCTGGTAGGCATTTAAAATACTTGCTGAACAAATTTAAAATCGAAAAAATTCTCAGCAGGGAAAGATGCAAATACCTCTTGAGCTTTACCCTTAAATTGTCCTTGTAAAATGCTAACCCATTGATCTACAGGCCAGTTCATGCTGACTGCTAATTTCTTAAAATGCAAGAAAAATATTTCTGGATCTTCATTAAACCTAGGTAATTCTACATGTTTACTGTACTTGGAAGAACTATTTGTACTCTCTGGATTATTACTAGTGTTACCTAGCCCTGCTGCAATTCTCTGCGGTTCCAACCTGTTATTATTTTCAGCCATACTCTGCTGTATTTCTATTTGTTTAGTTTGTTACTCTGCTAGTTGTAACAGCCTCCAACATCTGTTGATTTTGCTCCAACTCAAGTTGTTTTTGCTGGTTCTGCAACTCCAACCTCTGCTTGTCTGCTTCCAGCCTAGCCATTTCTAATTTAGTCTCCAACTCCAACTTTAAGATTGCCACCTTGTCACTTGACTCTTCTTCTAACTCTCCCAAACACTCTTCGTCAAGTCTCTCCTCCTCCACCAAGTGTGTGACAATAACTCTTAACACTTGAGCTTTCAACATTTTACTGGAAACTGCTAGGTTCAATTTATCAGCCAGAACCAACAAACCAAAACGAAACGAAACGTAGCTGCCCGAAACGCTACGCGTACTAGTGGCTGTACAAGAATGTAACAACTCTTGTATATATCTAAAAAAAAAAACAAAAAAAAAAACAGACTTCTTTAAGTCTTTAATTTTACTCAAATTTGGCTGTTCCACCAGCGCAGCAACCTGATCCTCCATGGTTGGCTCAATTATCACAACTTAACACTTGAAACAACACTGAAAATTATGCTTGGCCCCTGGCACAAGCTGAACACTTACCTCAAATCGTGAAGCGTTGAGAAGTTTTCACAACAGCTCAGATTGAACAGATAATTTCACAGGCTTGATTAGGTGTCACTAGATAATCACAGAGTACCTAGGAAGGCAATTGCTATTAATAATTAGCACTGTCAATTGTACAAACATTACAGGGAATTAAGGTTTAAGCTCCCGGACAGTGGCCCTCATTTGTTACAACCCTTGAGACTTAGTACGGTTCTTTCCCCGCAGTGATTAATTATATTAAATCGGCCTTGCCAACAGGTGTCTAGGGGTAAAGGGAAAATAATACTGCATAACTTGGGGGAAACAATTTATCTACGCTAAAGGTGACAAACACAACAATTAAATGGTACAGTTAATAACCAGAAATATTCTTTAGCATGCAATAATATATAAGAAAAATCCTTATTGAGCAATGAGCAATATCACCAGCACATGAATTAATAATGGAATAAAAGTACAATCATCTAACCAGAGAATTAACCTAGTATTAGCTAAAATATCAGTTACCACGGACTTAACTTAAAATACATGTCTCCTCTCGACCAAAGCTGCCACGCCTCTGCCCAAATCCTGGCTTGCCAGGGTGGCGTCCTACCACACATGTCAATTAAACATCCACATAAACTATTGTGGAAATTATACTAACAAAATGTAGTACTAATATTCAAATCATTATTAATCTTAAGAGTATTAAATACTGTTACATTAATCAATATAATTTACTGACAAAAAATAATAAGAATTAATCAAGGTTGAACTATAAACACTCGCTTGACATCAAGTTCCCACACTGGCCACATCCAAATATAGTCATCCCCCCACACGAGAAACCAACAGGAAAATACTTGCAGAAGCCTCATACAATATAGTGACACTCGGCACACTACAGGATGCTACAATGTATAACATAAAATAGTCTAATATCATACAACTAGATACTATACTAATTATAGAACAAGACAATAAAGTAAAATAAGCATCAGGAATAATGTTAGAATCCTAGTAAGATTCGTAACAGTCAAGCTGGTGTTTCTTGTTGTTGGTGATTTGGTCACGCTGGTGTTTCTTGTTGTTGGTGTTTTGGTCACGCTGGTGTTTCTTGTTGGTGTTTTGGTCACGCTGGTGTTTCTTGTTGTTGGTGTTTTGGTCACGCTGGTGTTTCTTGTTGTTGGTGTTTTGGTCACGCTGGTGTTTCTTGTTGTTGGTGTTTTGGTCACGATGGTGTTTCTTGTTGTTGGTATTTTGGTCACGCTGGTGTTTCTTGTTGTTGGTGTTTTGGTCACGCTGGTGTTTCTTGTTGTTGGTGTTTTGGTCACGTTGGTGTTTCTTTTTGTTGGTGTTTTGGTCACGCTGGTGTTTCTTGTTGTTGGTGTTTTGGTCACGCTGGTGTTTCTTGTTGTTGGTGTTTTGGTCACGCTGGTGTTTCTTGTTGTTGGTGTTTTGGTCACGCTGGTGTTTCTTGTTGTTCGTGTTTTGGTTACGCTGGTGTTTCTTGTTGTTGGTGTTTTGGTCAGGTGGCCACAGTGTACGTAATCCCAATGACGACATGCACTAAGCAGGAACCCAGTGATGTCATGCACTAAGCAAGACCTCAGTGACGTCATGCACTAAGCAGGACCTCAGTGGCGTCATGCACTAAGCAGGACCCCAGTGACGTCATGCACTAAGCAGGACCCCAGTGACGTCATGCACTAAGCAGGACCTCAGTGACGTCATGCACTAAGCAGGACCTCAGTGACGTCATGCACTAAGCAGGATCCCAGTGACGTCATGCACTAAGCAGGATCCCAGTGATGTCATGCACTAAGCAGGACCTCAGTGACGTCATGCACTAAGCAGGACCTCAGTGACGTCATGCACTAAGCAGGATCCCAGTGACGTCATGCACTAAGCAGGATCCCAGTGATGTCATGCACTAAGCAGGACCTCAGTGGCGTCATGCACTAAGCAGGACCCCAGTGACGTCATTCACTAAGTAGGACCTCAGTGACGTCATGCACTAAGCAGGACATCAGTGATGTCATGCACTAAGCAAGACCCCAGTGACCATGCACTAAACAGGAACCCAATGGCGTCATGCACTAAGCGGGACCCCAGTGACGTCATGCACTAAGCAGGACCTCAGTGACGTCATGCACTAAGCAGGATCCCAGTGACGTCATGCACTAAGCAGGATCCCAGTGATGTTATGTACTAAGCAAGACCCCAGTGAAGTCTCGCTCTAAGCAGGACCCGTGACGTCATGTACTAAGCAGGACCCCACTGACGTCATGCACTAAACAGGATCTCAGTGACGTCATGCACTCAGCAGGACCTCAGTGACCTCATGCACTAAGCAGGACCACAGTGACGTCATGCACTAAGCAGGACCTCAGTGATGTCATGCACTAAGCAGGACCCCTCATGAATGTGAGGACTCTGAGATGTGAATGGACTCACTGCTCTGTTCAGTGATCATTGTAAGTCACTGTTAAACACCGGCTTATTGGTTGTTTCTTCAATTCAACAGCAATATCACAATATTTCTGCACACAACTAGACCATCACCTGAGGTATGCTGACCAGCAACACTGACATGATCGACAGATATAGATACACACGGATATCAGACATTGCTGAAGAACTTTACATCAAGCACTTAGTTAGGTACAGTCTATGGTTTACAAGTCTAAGACGTTTACACCAACCCATCTTCTTCAGCTGATCAATGCAACTGCAGAGCAAGATTACCTAGCTTCCCCTCGACAGGACATCCATCTTCCCTTTCTTCATGCCTTCATGTAATATAAACTTTTTGCAACATTGAGAACCAATTGCTTTGAAGATGAAGAAGAAACATTAATTTAGGGAAGACGTGATTTTTTAGTGTAATTACTCATTTATTTCTTACATTAATATTATCTAATTCACTAATGAATTAGTGCATATGAAAACACTCACTGTCCATTAATCACTTTGAAATCTACTTTGAGGACCCTCCACCCCCCGATCTCAGAACACGTCCTGTAAAATCTACCATTTATTTCCTGGAGCTTCCTAGGCAGGTGGTCGAGGCTTTCTCACTCTTCTTCTGCGACCCAACACCATCTCTCAACCACCTCGCTCCTCACACAGATACAGGTGACATTTAGACGATGAATTCTCCCCTAAAAGCCCAGTTTCTTAAATGACAAACCCGGCTGTTTGCTTCCTTGGGAGGGCATAAAACATGACATATATGCAGTTTATGGTGTAAATGTGTAAGCATCACTCAGGAGGAGGAGGGGTGATGTCTCCATCAAAACGGCGTCGCATCTTCCCTTTAACTGGTATTTAAATTCTATATAACAAGTGAACGAGAAAGAAATGTCCAAACTCTGAACAACGAAGCAGTGTAACAAATGTGTTACACTGACGTGTTGCAACATCATCATGCACCTTAAACTTTTTTTTTTGGGGGGGGGGGGGTTAGGAAAATATTTCCTTATAAATATTGAATTCCACGAGTCTGAACCCGGGGCTGAGTGCATTGGCATGTTGTCAATTCTCATGAAAATTATACTACGCTCGTGTTGATATATATTGCTAAAAAAGTGGTGCACATCCTTCCAATTAAAGGTTCTGTAGCTGATACATCTGAGCAACCTTGCTGCATAGTTGCACAGCTGGAGAGGTATTTTTAACTAATTACCAGGGAATACCTTTAAGATTAGATGTAATTACGATTATTCATAAATTTAATTACTGCATCACAAGGTGCATCACAATTGATGTGATGCACCTAAGAAGAACAAACATTCAGGAGTTTGGATATCAAGCATAATGAAGCTGTCCGGATCCTCCACTTTCATGCTCTTTATTGCAGTGTTTATTGTTATAACCATAACCAGACAATGCATCACCAACCTCAACAAGACCCTGAACAACATCAACACCAGCCTCCACACCCTCAGCCACAACATAACCATAACCAGGCACTGCATCACCAACCTCAACAAGGCCCTGAACAACATCAACACCAGCCTCCACACCCTCAGCCACAACAACCACAACCAGGCACTGCATCACCAACCTCAACAAGGCCCTGAACAACATCAACACCAGCCTCCACACCCTCAGCCACAACATAACCATAACCAGGCACTGCATCACTAACCTCAACAAGGCCCTGAACAACATCAACACCAGCCTCCACACCCTCAGCCACAACATAACCATAACCAGACACTGCATCACCAACCTCAACAAGGCCCTGAACAACATCAACACCAGCCTCCATACCCTCAGCCACAGCATAACCAGGCACTGCATCACCAACCTCAACAAGGCCCTAAACAACATCAACACCAGCCTCCACACCCTCAGCCACAACATAACCGTAACCAGACACTGCATGCACTAAGCTGGACCCCAGTGACGTCATGCACTAAGCAGGACCCCAGTTACGTCATGCTCTAAGCAAGACCCCAGTGACGTCATGCACTAAGCAGGACCCCAGTGACGTCATGCACTAAGCAGGACCCTAGTGACGTCATGCACTGAACAGGACCCCAGTGACTTCATACACTAAGCAGGTCCCCATGACGTGCACTAAACAGGACCCCAGTGACGTCATGCACTAAGCAGGACCACAATGACGACATACAATAAGCAGGACTCCAGTGACGTCATGCACTAAGCAGGACCCCCAGTGACGTCATGCATTAAGTAGGACCCCAGTGACTTCATGCAAAAATCAGGACCGCAATGACGTCATGCACTAAGCAGGACTCCAGTGACGTCATTCACTAAGCAGGACCCCAGTGACGTCATACACTAAGCAGGGCCACAGTGACGTCATGCACTAAGCAGGACACCAGTGACGTCATACACTTAGCAGGGCCCCAGTGACGTTATGCACTAAGCGAACCCCAGTGACGTCATGCACTAAGCCGGACCCCAGTGACGTCATGCACTAAGCAGGACCCAGTGACGTCATGCACTAAGCAGGAGCCCAGTGACGTCATGCACTAAGCAGGACCCCAGTGACGTCATGCACTAAGCAGAACCCCAGTGACGACATGCCCTAAGCAGGACCCCAGTGACGTCATGCACTAAGCAGGACCCCAGTGACATCATGCACTAAGCAGGACCCCAGTGACATCATGCACTAAGCAGGACCCCAGTGACATCATGCACTAAGCAGGACCCCTCATGAATGTGAGGACTCTGACATGCGAATGGACTCGCTACTGTGTGCACTGATCATTGTAAGGCACTGTTAAACAACTGCTTTCTGGTTGTTTCTTGAAGTTGGAGAATGAACGGCGGTGAATGACGTAAATGTGTAAACATCAGTCAGGAGGATGAGGGGTGATGTCTCCAAGACAACGGCGTCGCATATTCCCATTAACCGGTATTTAAATACTACATAACAAGTGAATGAGAAAGAAATGTCCAAAATCTGAACAATGTTGCAGTGTAACAAGTAGGAAGACGTGTTGCAACATCAACATGCATCCTAACTCTATGACCCAGGTATAAGAATATGATGCAACGTCATCAGTCATCATAGTTTTAAACTCTATGACCAAGTTTTAGGATCTGTTGCAACGTCATCAGTCATCATAGTTCTAAACTCCATGACCAAGTATTAGGATATGTTACAACATCATCATGCTTTTAAACTCATTTTTTTTTTAGAATATTATGATATGTTGCATCATTATCACGCGTCGAAACTCCTTTTTTAGTTTACAATATAGTTTAAATAAATATTTCATTATACATATTGAATTCCATGAGTCTTGACACGGGGCTGAGTGCTTGGGCATGTTGACAATTTATCTTGAAAAATCTACCTCGCTCGTGTTGATATCAATTATATTTACAGGGGTTTGGATATCACTCATTAAGACGTTGTCCGGATCTACCTCTTTCATGCTGTTTATTGAAGTCTTTATTGTTATAACCATAACCAGGCACTGCATCACCAACCTCAACAAGGCCCTGAACAACATCAACACCAGCCTCCACACCCTCAGCCACAACATAACCATAACCAGGCACTGCATCACCAACCTCAACAAGGCCCTGAACAACATCAACACCAGCCTCCACACCCTCAGCCACAACATAACCATAACCAGGCACTGCATCCAATTACAGGATAAGGATTTGGGATTGGACGGAGTATGGGGGGGGGGAAGGAAGGAATGGTGCCCAGCAGCTAAGTGATCCCCACTTACTGACGACTGTGACAGTGGCCTAAGAATACGGTTCACAAAAGGGATATTAATAGGTATTTAAAGTATGAAAAAAAAATTTCTGGTGAAATTAAACATCAAAAATTGTGAAAATAAAAATTACCCATTAAATCAGTATAGAAAACATGACCAAATGACGATATATGTGTGTGTGTGTTTGTTGGTTTTGGTGGATAGGGAGGGAGGTAGAGAAAGATATTAAAAATTATTACTTCCTAAATATAATGAGTTTGTGACAGGAAATACTTTAATATGACGATTTAATTACGCATATAAAATTATAAAAGAGATATTAATTATTTTTTAAATTTTTTTTAGACATTTAAAATTTTTAACACAAAACTTTACTCTCTTTTTATTTTAAAAATAATATAAATTATATTTAAAGAAACTTATAGCCAATATTACCGTCTTCAGTAGTGTATAAAATTTTTAGTGTACATTTCACATATAAAAGCTTACGGTGGGTAGGGATCATATAGTTACTGTGTATTATGGTGGTCGTCGCAGTTGTTAGTGTATGGGGGGACATTTAGCTACTGTGTATTGTGTTCTGATGCCAATAGTTGTCAAAGAAACTATCCATTCAACAGGTGTTTCTTATTGTTAGTGTTTTGGTCAGGTGGCCACGGAGCAGTATGCCTAGAGCCAGCAGGTGGCCACAGAGCCGTAAGCCTAGAGCCAACAGGTGGCCACAGAGCCGTAAGGCTAGAGCCAACAGATGGCCATAGAGCCGTAAGTCTAGAGCCAGCAGGTGGCCACAGAGCACTAAGCCTAAAGCCAGCATTTGGTAACAGTCCACTAAACTTAGAGCTAACAGGTTCCCACAACGGGAGAGAACAGCTTAATAATACAGTGCCACATTACACTAATATTATAATAAGCGTTTATATCCTTTTAGTTAGTTTAAATGTCATACAATTACCAATTTGTGCTCAAAAAGTAAAATAATAAAAAACTCTAAAGTTGAATAGAGATCATTGTGAGGCTCTTGGACAGTTGTTTAGCATTTCACTTATGTGCTGTTGTTGGAGTTAATTGTTAAACAATAAGTCAAACTAACAATCAATCTGAACAAGCTGAAATATTAATATAATTTAGTCATGTGTTTCACTAATTACTACTTACTTACGGGTTTGGTGGAATATACGTGTACTAATACCTGACACATACACTTGTCATACATTATACACCTGTCACATACACTTGTCATACATTATACACCTGGCACATACACTTCTCATACATTAAACACATGCGAGTGAATGTATAATGAGTTGTCAGGTTATCGTTCGTAAATATATTACTTGGAATGAATGTATTTGTACTTGTTTAAAGGCAGTTATTATAGATAATATCCAAAACAATTAGTATGGTAAAAATTTCCAGTACTCGAACCATTTCTGCCTATAAATATATGACGTAAATGATCTTCCAGAGAGAATAAACTCATTCCTCTCAATGTTTACTAATGATGCGACAATGATGAAGAGGCTGAGGTTGGAGGTAACTAGCATAAGGCGTTAAGATGATCTTGACACAATGACTAAATGGTTCAAGGAATGGCTACTTGAGTTCAACTCAAGTAAGTGCAAAGTCATGACACTAGGTGTAGAGGTCAGGAGGCCAGACGCAAGATATCAAGTGGCAGAGGAAATTCTTGCAGAATCTGGTAGAGAGAAGGATTTAAGGGTTGATATATCACCGAACATGTCTGCTAAAGACAGGATATTATCAGCCAGTTTACATAGTCCTTTTTCTAACTATGAAGACCATCGAGCATACATAAGCGCAATGGACAGTTAGATAGTAGAATTTCTTACTATTCACTTTACAGAGCGCGGAAAAAATAAAGCTAAAAACCAATCTTGTATATTGCTAGGCCTAATATAGTACATATATGTGCTATATTAGGCCTAATATAGTACATATATGTGCTATATTAGGCCTAATATAGTACATATATGTACTATTTTAGACCTTATATAGCACATATATGTACTATATTAGGCCTCAGAGCATATTAGGCCTTAGAAGGTTAGGATAGGTTAAGTTTTCTTTGCAACATCAGTAAAAAAAATTCAGTTTGTCCATACACAATAGTTCCTATTTCTACATTCCAATTGCCTTGTACGTCAATATAAGTACTATGGCGCTCATCGTTACTATTAGTACTAGCGTAAGAGGCGATTGGGCTAGATCACCGGCATGTACTACCATGGCCATCATAAGAACTACCTTTAAAAATTTGTGTAAGATAATATTCAGAACCTCGTATACCATGTACGTCAGACCAATGCTGGCGTATGCAACTCTGACCGCGGAGTTCATATCTAGTCAAACATAATACATTTGTGATAAAGTTCAGTGGTATGCTACCAGACAAAGTCCAGTAACTTAGAGCAATGAGTCTCGAAAAAGGTTATGGGAATAAAACCTCACCTTGCTAGAAAACAAAAATGTTTAGGGGGACATGTTTAACATATACAAAATTACCAGGAAGAGTTTGTTAAGGATCAGATTATTGATCAAATGAAATGCCCGTTGTTGTGGAGGCAGACTCCATACACAGTTGCAAATGTAAATATGATAGAACCAACAGGTTCAGGAACCTGGACCCCAGTTGACTGACAGTTGAGAGGCGGGCCCAGAGAACCAGAGCTCAACCTCCACAAGCACAACTAAGTGAGTACAACTAGGTAAGTACACACACACACACACCAGACCTCCAGCTACTGGGGGTCTGGTAGCTAAGCGGATAGCGCACAGGACTCGTAATTCTGTGGCCCTGGTTCGATTCCCGGACCAGGCAGAAACAGATGGGCAAAGTTTATTTCACCCTGATGCCCCTGTTACCTAGCAATAAATAGGTACCTAGGAGTTAGACAGCTGTTACGGAGCTGTTTCTTGCGTGTGTGTGGGAGAAAAATAAATAAGAAAAAAAAACATTAGTTAGTAGTTAGTTACAGTTGATTGACAGTTGAGAGGCGGGCCAAAATGCTGAGCTCAACTCCCGCAAGAACAACTAGGTGAATACAACTAGGTGAATACAACTAGGTGAATACAACTAGGTGAATACAACTAGATGAATACAACTAGGTGAATACAACTAGGTGAATACAACTAGATGAATACAACTAGGTGAATACAACTAGGTGAATACAACTAGGTGAATACAACTAGGTGAATACAACTAGGTGAAACGGGGGAAGTAAATATGATATAACCAAACAAATACATCTCCCCCCACAAACAAATACATCTCCCACCACAAACAAATACATCTTCCACCACAAACATATACATCTCCCACCACAAACAAATACATCTCGCACCACAAACAAATACATCTCGCCCCACAAACAAATACATCTCCCACCACAAACAAATACATCTCCCACTACAAACAAATACATCTCCCCCAACAAACAAATACATCTCCCCCCACAAACAAATACATCTCCCCCCACAAACAAATACATCTCGCCCCACAAACAAATACATCTCCCCCCACAAACAAATACATCTCCCACCACAAACAAATACATCTCGCACCACAAACAAATACATCTCGCACCACAAACAAATACATCTTCCCCACAAACAAATACATCTCGCACCACAAACAAATACATCTCCCCCCACAAACACCGAAATAGGACAAACGTCCAACACAAGTTGAACAAATACAAATATAAAACCATTCAGCAAGGACAACAAAATATTTACCCTGTCCCCACTCAAACAAAGAAAAACACCAAATTTAAAAAAAAAAAAAAAACGGAAGGGTCGGAGCCCGCCAAAACAAACACAATAATACCAAACCCCACTCCAGGGGGAGGGGGGGGGGGGGCAAATAAAGAACTAACAACATTAACAGCAACAGAAACCATTATAAAACATCATAAAAAATTATAAATCAATGTAAACCAATTTTAAACCATTCTAAACCATTATAAAACATTATAAATCACAATAAAACATTATAAAACACATTAAACCATTATAAACCCCTACAATCCTCTATAAACCTTTATAAACCATTATAAACTACTATAAACCACTATAAACCATTTTAAACACCAATAAACTATTAAAAAACTCTATAAACCATTATAAACCCCAATAAACCATTATAAACCACTATAAACCACTATGAACCACTATAAACCATATTATCCACTATAAACCATATAAACCACTATAAACCATTATATACCACTATAACCCACTATAAACCACTATAAACCATTATAAACCACTATAAACTATTATGAACCACTATAACCAATACAATCCACTATAAGCCACTATAAACCACTATAAACCATTATAAACCACAATAAACAATTATAAACCGCTATAAACCAAAATAAACCACTATAAACCACAATAAACCATTATAAACCACTATAAACCATTATGAACCACTATAAACCAAAATAAACCACTATAAACCACAATAAACCATTATAAACCACTATAAACCATTATAAACTACTATAAACCAAAATAAACCACTATAAACCATTATAAACCACTATAAACCATTATAAACCATTATAAACCATTATAAACCATTATAAATCACTATAACTAACTACAATCAACTATAAACCACGAAAATCCATTATAAACCATTATAAACTAATATAAACCATTATTAACCACAATAAACCGTTATAAACCACTATAACTAACTGACTAAACCACGAGAAAAGAGAAGAGAAGGGGGAGAGGGAAGGGAAAGGAGAAGATGAAGATGAAAGGAAAAGGGATAATGATTTGTGATGCTATAGAAAAGTGCTTTCAGCGAAATATTCTCTTTTCATTTACCTAAAACTTTGTTTCGTGAGAATATATACATTTTTACAGCGATGTATAAATTTATACAATGTAACAGTTTTTGGCACTGAGTAATATTTTTTTAAATGTTTATGCCTCCAAAATCTAGAAAATGGTTATCATTTTTTAGACTTGCCTTAGATAGCTTAGGGAAGATGTCAAGGGCAAAGATCAAAGGCAAGTCTTAAGGTAATAATACTTTTCTATTCCGCTTCTATTTCCTAGTACGATTACTTTTGGTCCTTGGTAGAGAGTAAGTCAAAATGCGACGTTCTATTAGAAGGACGGGTCGACAGGCTACCCAGGGGAAATGGCTGTAATGTTACAGTGTATTATGTAATGAGGTTGGTGTCAGGCTCTGTATTTTAATGAATTATTTCCGTTAAACACGACAGTGGAAAGTAGAACAACTTCACAGTACTCAGTGACACATTTAGGGTCACGTGACCAAGTACCGACAGTGAGAGGAGACCAGAGACGTCATGTACTAAGCAGGAACCCAGTGACGTCATGTACTAAGCAGGACCCCAGTGACGTCATGCACTAAGCAGGACCCCAGTGACGTCATGCACTAAGCAGGACCCCAGTGACGTCATGCACTAAGCAGGACCCTAGAGACGTCATGCACTAAGCAGGACCCCAGTGACGTCATGTACTAAGCAGGACCCAAGTGACGTCATGTACTAAGCAGGACCCCAGTGACGACATGTACTAAGCACGACCCCTGTGTCGTCATGCACTAAGCAGTTCCCCAGTGACGTCATGTACTAAGCAGGACCCCAGTGACGTCATGTACTAAGCAGGACCCCAGTGACGTTATGCACTAAGCAGGACCCCAGTGACGTCATGCACTAAGCAGGACCCTAGAGACGTCATGCACTAAGCAGGACCCCAGTGACGTCATGTACTAAGCAGGACCCCAGTGACGTCATGCACTAAGCTGGATCCCAGTGACGTCATGCATCACCAACCTCAACAATTCCCTGACCAACATCAACACCAGCCTCCACACCCTCAGCCACAACATAACCATAACCAGGCACTGCATCACCAACCTCAACAAGGCCCTGAACAACATCAACACCAGCCTCCACACCCTCAGCCACAACATAAGCATAACCAGGCACTGCATCACCAACCTCAACATGGTCCTGAACAACATCAACACCAGCCTCCACACCCTCAGCCACAACATAACCATAACCAGGCAGTGCATCACCAACCTCAACAAGGCCCTGAACAACATCAACACCAGCCTCCACACCCTCAGCCACAACATAACCATAACCAGGCACTGCATCCAATTGCAGGATAAGGATTAGGGACTGGACGGGCGGGGAGGAAGGAATGGTGCCCATTAGCTAAGTGATCCCCACTTACTGACGACTGTGACAATGGCCTAAGAATACGGAACACAAAGGGGATATTAATAGGGTATTCAAAGTATCAACACAAAATTTCCGGAGGAATAAAACAAAAAATTGTGAACATAAAAGTTACCCATGAAGGTCGGTATAGAAAACAACGAAAAGACGACCGACTCAGAGTAGGAGGAAAAAAAAATATTAATATTAATTACTTCTCAAATACAATTAGTTTATATCATATAATTTTTTTGTAATTACAAGATTATTTATTTATATAAAATTCAAGTAATTTTTTTTAGTGTTATTAAAAGTTTAAGAAAATTTACCACAAAACTCTTTGGAATTTATATTAGTAAAAATTTTTATATTTATATAATTGAATTTATATAATTGAATTGAAATTATATAATTTATATTATTATCATATGATATGATAATCGAACTTTATATCCTTAAAATTTGTGAGTATACATAAGACAAATTTAACCCTTTAGTTATCAATAAGTAGGTATCACTTAAGTCCTGTGTAATACAGTTGTTAGTGTGTATAATAGTGTAGTATAACACTTACTGTATATTCGTTCTAAGGCCAGTGGTAATCGCAGAAACTCGTGTTTCAATAGGTTGTTGTTGGTGTTTTGTCACTCTGTTGTTTGGTCAGGTGGCCACATAGCAGTAAGCCTTGAGCCAGCAGGTGATCACAGTGTACTTAATCCCAGTGACGTCATGCACTGAGCAGGACCCCAGTGACGTCATGCAATAAGCAGGACCCAGTGACGTCATGCAATAAGCAGGACCCAGTGACGTCATGCAATAAGCAGGACCCCAGTGACGTCATGCATTAAGCAGGACCCCAGTGACGTCATGCACTAAGCAGGACCCCAGTGACGGCATGCACTAAACAGGATCCTAGTGACGTCATGCACTAAGCAGGACCCCTCATGAATGTGAGGACTCTGACATGAGAATGGACTCACTGCTCTGTTCAGTGATCATAAAACGGAACAGAACGTCACTTCTGTGAGTCGATTTCATTTCAAATTACGTCCAAATTTGGCCATAGCGCGCATACGAGCCAAAAGTGACGTTATTTTTAAGAGGACGGGTTGACAAACACCTGCTTTCTGGTTGTTTCTTCAATTCAACAGCAATATCTCAATATTTCTGCACTCACTGTGTTGATGCAGTGTGTACTGCATCTGCAAACACTGCATCCAGTTACAAGATAAGGATTTGGGTGGGTTGTTGGGGCGGGGGGGGGATGGAAGGAAGGAATGGTGCCCAGTTGCTAAGTGATCCCCACTTACTGACGATTGTGACTGTGGCCTAAGAATACGGTACACAAAGGGGATATTAATAAGGTATTCAAAATATCAAGACAATTTCTGTTAGAATGAAACATAATAAAATTCAATCTAACAAATACCCATTAAATCGGTATAGAAAACCACGACCATATGTGTGCAGGATATTAATAATTATTACTTCTTAAATAAAATATTAATTAGTGTGTAAAAAATATTTTAACATTAAAATTTTAAAAGTAATATAAAATTAAAACAAATTTAAACCTATTTTTCACACTTTTTAGGCACATTTATAAATTTTAACATACAATTTTTCTATATTTATTTTCTTGAAATTTTCTTTATTCATATAAACTGAAACTTGAAAAAATTATATTAATTCAAAATAGTTATTAAAATTTTGAATAGACATAGAAACCATGAAACTTTGCTGGGATCATATAGCTACTGTGTAATACGGTGATCGTCGCGATTGTAAGTGTTGGGGACATTTAGCTACTGTGTACCCTGTTCTGAGGCCAGAAGTTGTCAAAGAATTGAACCATTCAACAGGAGATTTTTAATGTTAGTGTTACGGTCAGGTGGCCACAGAGCAGTAAGCCTAGAGCCAGCAGGTGGCCACTAGGGAAGAGAACAGCCTAGGAATATAGTGCCAAATTACACTATTCCACTTATATTAATTACTCAGATTCGTCATTTAACGGAGACTCAGTGTAATAAGGGCACCCTAACATCACATATAAATGCGGATTTAATGTTTTCCCAGCTATATTGACAGCTCTTGTTTGATGGGAAGAAAATGCAAAGGTATGTATGGAAGAGAGGGAGAGAGGAATAGAGGGATAGAGGAAGAGAGGGTGAGAGGGAGGGAAGGAAGGAGAAAATGAAGGGAAAAGGGATAATGATTCGGAATGCTACAGATAAAGGCTTTCAGCAATGTCTTTTACATTTCCTTCTCTTTACATTTACCTAAATTTTTGTTTTGTGACATTGTAAACATATTTACAGCAATGTTTAAATTTATACAATGAAAGAGTGTTTGGCCCTGGATAATATAAACTTTTTTTAATTGGTTATGCCTCCAGAATGTAGAAAATGGTTATTATTTTTTAAAAACTTGCCTTAGAGAGTTTGGGGAAGATGTCTAGGGCAAAGGTCAAGAAAACAATATAAAGCTTTAAGGTAATAATATCAATTTTTTGCCTACATTGGAGGCATAACAAATTTGAAAAGAGTACATACTCAGGAAGTGTGTATTCTGAGTGTGTACGGACGCCTGACAACTGGGTGGACAGCGCATCTTTAGACTCCTTTTTTAGTTTAGAATATAGTTTAGAAACATATTTCATTATAAATATTGAATTCCCTGAGTCTGGACCCGGGGCTGAGTGCATAGGAATGTTATCTACTTCTCTTGCAAAATCTGCCTCACTCGTGTTGATATCAATTATATTTATAGGGGTTTGGATATCACGCATAAAGAAGTTATCCGGATCTTCCACTTTCATGTTTATATTGTTGTGCTTATTGCTGTAACCATAACCAGGCACTGCATCACCAACCTCAACAAGGCCCTGAACAACATCAACACCAGCCTCCACAGCCTCAGCCACAACATAACCATAACCAGGCACTGCATCACCAACCTCAACAAGGCCCTGAACAACATCAACACCAGCCTCCACACCCTCAGCCAATACATAACCATAACCAAGCACTGCATCACCAACCTCAACAAGGCCCTGAACAACATCAGCACCAGCCTCCACACCCTCAGCCACAACATAACCATAACCAGGCACTGCATCACCAGCCTCAACAAGGACCTGAACAACATCAACACCAGCCTCCACACCCTCAGCCAATACATAACCATAACCAGGCACTGCATCACCAACCTCAACAAGGCCCTGAACAACATCAGCACCAGCCTCCACACCCTCAGCCACAACATAACCATAACCAGGCACTGCATCACCAATCTCAAGAAGGCCCTGAACAACATCAACACCGGCCACCACACGCTCAGGCACAACATAACTATACCCAAGCACTGCATCACCAACCTCAACAAGGCTCTGAACAACATCAACACCAGCCTCCACACCCTCAGCCACAACATAACCATAACCAGACACTGCATCACCAACCTCAACAAGGCCCTGAACAACATCAACACCAGCCTCCACACCCTCAGCCACAACATAACCATAACCAGACACTGCATCACCAATCTCAACACGGCCCTGAACAACATCAACACCAGCCTCCACACCCTCAGCCACAACATAACCATAACCAGGCACTGTATCACCAGCCTCAACAAGGACCTGAACAACATCAACACCAGCCTCCACACCCTCAGCCAATACATAACCATAACCAGGCACTGCATCACCAACCTCAACAAGGCCCTGAACAACATCAGCACCAGCCTCCACACCCTCAGCCACAACATAACCATAAGCAGGCACTGCATCACCAACCTCAACAAGGCCCTGAACAACATCTACACCAGCCTCCACACCCTCAGCCACAACATAACCATAACCAGGCACTGCATCACCAGCCTCGACAAGGACCTGAACAACATCAACACCAGCCTCCACACCCTCAGCCAATACATAACCATAACCAGGCACTGCATCACCAACCTCAACAAGGCCCTGAACAACATCAGCACCAGCCTCCACACCCTCAGCCACAACATAACCATAACCAGGCACTGCATCACCAACCTCAACAATGTCCTGAACAACATCTACACCAGCCTCCACACCCTCAGCCACAACATAACCATAACCAGGCACTGCATCACCAACCTCAACAAGGCCCTGAACAACATCAACACCAGCCTCCACACCCTCAGCCACAACATACCCATAACCAGGCACTGCATCACCAACCTCAACAAGGCCCTGAACAACATCAACACCAGCCTCCACACCCTCAGCCACAACATAACCATAACCAGGCACTGCATCACCAACCTCAACAAGGCCCTGAACAACATCAATACTAGCCTCCACACCCTCAGCCACAACATAACCATAACCAGGCACTGCATCACCAGCCTCGACAAGGACCTGAACAACATCAACACCAGCCTCCACACCCTCAGCCAATACATAACCATAACCAGGCACTGCATCACCAACCTCAACAAGGCCCTGAACAACATCAGCACCAGCCTCCACACCCTCAGCCACAACATAACCATAACCAGGCACTGCATCACCAACCTCAACAATGTCCTGAACAACATCTACACCAGCCTCCACACCCTCAGCCACATTATAACCATAACCAGGCACTGCATCACCAACCTCAACAAGGCCCTGAACAACATCAACACCAGCCTCCACACCCTCAGCCACAACATACCCATAACCAGGCACTGCATCACCAACCTCAACAAGGCCCTGAACAACATCAACACCAGCCTCCACACCCTCAGCCACAACATAACCATAACCAGGCACTGCATCACCAACCTCAACAAGGCCCTGAACAACATCAATACTAGCCTCCACATCCTCAGCCACAACATAACCATAACCAGGCACTGCATCACCAATCTCAACAAGGCCCTGAACAACATCAACACCAGCCTCCATACCCTCAGCCACAACATAACCATAACCAGGCACTGCATCACCAACCTCAACAAGGCCCTGAACAACATCAACACCAGCCTCCACACCCTCAGCCACAACATAACCATAACCAGGCACTGCATCACCAACCTCAACAAGGCCCTGAACAACATCAATACTAGCCTCCACATCCTCAGCCACAACATAACCATAACCAGGCACTGCATCACCAACCTCAACAAGGCCCTGAACAACATCAACACCCGCCTCCACACCCTCAGCCACAACATAACCATAACCAGGCACTGTATCACCAACCTCAACAAGGCCCTGAACAACATCAACACCAGCCTCCACATCCTCAGCCACAACATAACCATAACCGGACATTACATCCATTTGCTGGGTAAGGATTTGGCATTGGACGAGGAAGAGGGTGGGGATTGGAATGATGCCCAGTAGTTAAGTGATCCCCACTTACTGACGACTGTGAATGTGGCCTAAGAATACGGTACACATAGGGGGATATTAATAGGGTGTTCGAAGTATCAACAGAAAATTTCTGGTGGAATAAAACATAAAAAATTGTTAACATGAAAGTTACCCATGAAGGCGGTATAGAAAACAACGAAGAGACGAACGACTCAGAGTAGGAGGAAAATAAAGCTAATAATTTTCATTACTTTTTTAATACAAATAGTTTTTATTACCTAAATTTTGTTCATTACAAATTTATTTAATAGTATTTTGTTAAAAGTTTGTTTTACATTTTTCAAACAAGTTTAAATTTTTCAAAAATTAACATAAAATTTTGCAGTGTTAATAGTAATCGGGAGACAAATATTTATATATTAGTCACTTCATTATATATTAAATAAGCAGTTTACGTACTAAATTTTTATTGGGAAGGAAGTTAATCTCTACAACAAGTAGGCAAAACTTTGTACTACATTTCTTAGCGTGTGCTGAGGCCAATGGTATTTGCAGAAAATCGTGTTTAAACAGGTTGTTGTTGGTGTTTTGGTCACGCTGATGTTTCTTGTTGTTGGTGTTTTGGTCACGCTGGTGTTTCTTATTGTTAGTGTTTTGGTCATGCAGGTGTTTCTTGTTGTTGGTGTTTTGGTCACGCTGGTGTTTCTTGTTGTTGGTGTTTTGGTCACGCTGGTGTTTCTTGTTGTTGGTGTTATGGTCACGCTGGGGTTTCTTGTTGTTGGTGTTTTGGTCACGCTGGTGTTTCTTGTTGTTGGTGTTTTGGTCACGCTGGTGTTTCTTGTTGTTGGTGTTTTGGTCAGGTGGCCACAGATCACTAAGCCTAGAGCCAACAGGTGGCCACAGAACAGTGAGCCTAGAGCCAACAGGTGGCCACAGAACAGTAAGCCTAGAGCCAACAGGTAGCCATAGAACAGTAAGCTTAGAGCCAACAGGTGGCCACAGAGCAGTAAGCCTAGAGCCAACACGTAGCAACAAGGGGAGAGAACATCCCATACGCAGTGCCACATCAATCAATTAATTAAATATAGGTCAAGATACCCTGTAAGGTGAACGTGGAAGTGGGGATAAGGGGTAGAGTTAGTGGGGGGTGAGAGGAAGGGTTTTTAGGATGAGATAAAGTGCCAGGGCAAGACTCAGCTGCATGGCATTAAAACGTTATGACCGGACTAAGTGATGGAAGGAAGGAATCAGATTTTGTGACAACATTTCGTCTTTCAGTGCGCCCACGGTGATAGCAGCCCTCAGCTGGGTGTGTCTTGGAGGCTCACACCAGTTGTGGTCTTGGTTTTCGCTAAACAACATCGTGCCCCGCCCAGAGTCTCTAGCAACCGGGAGCTAAAAGGTCCTCCCCCTTAAGAGTCGGGGGGGGGGAGAAGAGTTAAGGAGGCCAGCTGGGTAGTTCGGAGCTTGGTGATTGAGTAGTGGTATAAGAGGAGAAAGGAGTCATGTAAATGACGGAGCAGGGGGTGGGTCGTTAATCAGGTTAAAGAGGTTGTGCGTATTTCTAGGTCTAATAAGGGTGTTGTTGAGGACGGTGTCGTAGTTGTCGTGGTAGGTGAGAATTATTGTGATCTGTTTCTTCCCATAGTGTCCTAGACTATGTTCAGAGACGGGTCGTTCGCCCCCTCTTGCAGGGCCTCACTAGTGGTGAAGTCCTGCCAGTGGGTATGGAACACCCATCTCAGGGCCCTGTTCTGGGAACCCTGGAGTTGTTTCCTGTTTGTTGGTGCTGCCAGTGAGAGTGGGATGGGTGCATATGTTAGGAGTGAGAGGATAAGTGATATAGATAGAACTTGGTGGCTTGGGAGGCATGTCTGAAGGGGTATAGCTTTGATAGAGCTTCGGAGGCAGCAGCTTTCTTGGATACTACGTGTGTGTGTGTGAAAACGGAGGTTGAAGTCTAATGTGAGTCCAAGTACTGTGGTGTTGTTAAGTCTTGGTATGTGGGTTGGGTTGGGTGACTGAGAGTAGAGTTTTAGTGGGGCTGGGTTTAGACGTTTGTTGTAGAAGAAGTGTGTGATTTTGGACTTGTTGGGGTTTGTTTTAATCCGCCAGTTGTGTTCCCAGAGGGGTACTTTGTGTGTTTCTTCCTGTGCTATTCATGTGAGGGCCTCTATCGAGTAACCTGAGATCAGTTGGGTTACGTCGTGAGCATAACAGAGGGTTATAGAGGTCAGTATGTTGGGTCAGGAATGTTATTTATGTAGAATAAGTATAGGGTCGGTGAGAGAACTGAGCCCTGGGGGATTCCTGCATTTAGGTTGAAGTATCCTGACAGATTGCTGAGGAACTTAATCTGCATCTTTCTGTTTGTTAGAAAGCTGCATAGTAGCCTCTGCATGTTGTCAGGTAGTTGGAATAGAGTGCAGAGTTTGTATCGTAGGCCGTCGTGCCATATTTTATCAAACGCCTTTTCAATGTCCTTTGCTATGAGGGTCGTCTTGACCCATTGGTGCTTGTTAATGGAGAGGTAATATGTTACTATGTTGAGTGCATCTTGTGTAGAGCGGTGTTGTCTGAAACCAAATTGTTTGTCTGTTAGTATGTTTTGGCGCTCTAGGTGATGTCTGAGTTTGTGATTTATAAGTTTTTCGTATATTTTTCCTAGTGTCTCTAGTAGGCTGATCGGTCTGTAGTTCTTGGAGTCTGTCTGGGATTTTTTGGGGTTTCGGGATGAGGATTGCTGTGGCTTCTTTGAATGGGCTTAGGAAATATCCAGGTGCTAGTGAGGCGTTGTATACGTCAGAGAGTGCAAGGACTAGGGAGTTGGGAAGTTGTTTGAGGAGAGCTTGGCCTATGTTATAGGCTCCTGGGGCTTTTCGCCGGGTATTTTTAAGCATGAGTTTTACTTCAGCTGGTTGTATCCATGCTGTGAGGTGACTTTGTAAGTCGTCTAGTGTCGTGAGGTCAATGGTGAGTAGATGGTCTGAGGGTTGTGTCGGGTCCATGTTTCTACTCTGTTTATGTTTTGTATTGCTGTTGGCTGTAGGGGCGGGGGCTGTATTGCTGTGGAGCCGGTCGGCCGAGCGGACAGCACGCTTGACTTGTGATCCTGTTGTCCCGGGTTCGATGCCGGGCGCCGGCGAGAAACAATGGGCAGAGTTTCTTTCACCCTATGCCCCTGTTACCTAGCAGTAAAATAGGTACCTGGGTGTTAGTCAGCTGTCACGGGCTGCTTCCTGGGGGTGGAGGCCTGGTCGAGGACCGGGCCGCGGGGACACTCAAACCCCGAAATCATCTCAAGATAACCTCAATATAAGAAGAAGAAGGGGCAGGGAGCTATGATGGTTGAAGGTGTCCTGCCAGTGTTGTTTGAATATGTCTATTAGTTCTGAAGAGTCAGTGAAATTTGACTGTTATGAGTGAGGTCTGTAAAAACAGAAGAGGAGGAGTTGCCCTAGATCCTCGTTATGAAGTTCCAGAATTGTTGTGTTGTTTTCCTCTATAGTTCAGTCTTTTTGTATGAGTTTCTTCCAGTGGTTGGCATGGTCGAGGTCTAGGCTGTTGAGTATGTGGTTTTTTAGTATAGTGAGGTCTGTGTTTTTCTGGCTGTATATGTGAAGGTTGCGGGAGAATCTGTTGTGGTAGCAGATGAGTAGACTTTTGGTTCTGTTGGAGGGAAAGAAGGAGTATCTGGTTTTGTGGGTAGTTTTTGGTATGGTTGCGTCAGCCGCTTGTATGATGTTGTTTTGGATAGAGAGGATTTGGGAGTCTGTTTGTCGTTGGTTTATCTTGGAAGTTGTAGGGTTGTGTGCTGGTATTTAGGTGCTGATTGAAGGCTTACCAGTCTGTATTTTGATAGCCATAATGTCGGGTGGCAGGGATGAGTATGAGGTTGCTGGAGATTGTGAGTGACATCGGTATGTGATCTGAGCCGGTGATGGGTTCAGGGGTAATTTAGTGTTGGAGGTGGGTGCCTGCTCTGTTGGTGAGGGTGAGATCTGGTCTCCCAGTCCCGTTGTGTGTGTAGCTTGTATTGAAGTCTGTGCCAAGGAAGGTGAGGTGTTTGCTTTGATGAGGTTGGTGAAGTTGTTGACCGTGCATGTTGTGTTGTGGTGGTTGAATGTTTGGTGTTGTGTGTTTAGGTCTACCAGGAGGAAGACCGGTATGTGTGTGTGGTTGAAGAGAATATTTAAGTCCTTGAGAGGAAGGCCTAGGTTTGGCGAATGTAAGTGGTGCCACTGATCATTTGTTCATGTTGGGTGTAAATGTTGATTGTTAGGAAGTGTTTGTGCTGCTAGTTGGTAGTGAGGTGGTCATGTTTATGTGTGTTTTTAACCAGAATAGCAACCCCCTTCATGTGCTTCATCGTGGGATTGGTATGTTGTGTAGCCGTAATGTCTAATTTTGTGAGAGTTCGTCACGAATGTGCTGTTCAGTAACAGCACATCCGGTTTTCCGGTCTCCACATAGTTAGCAATTAGGTGCCTGATACTGTAGTAGGCTCTAACGTTGAATTGTGTGATTTTCATTGTTTACTGACTGGATGAGGGGGGAGGGCGGGGGGAAGGGGGGTTTGTGGTGAATAAATCGGAGTGGTTCTCCCATGTGCCTTGGTTCGTGTCGTAGATAATTCTGGGGATGATCGTTGGGGTATGAAGAGTGTGTTGGAGCCGTTTTTAAGGGTTCCTGGTGAACATTTGGCCATTTTTGGGGTGGGGGTGTAGGGGTGGTCTGGGGAGGAGTTGGTCCTATTGGCTGAATGTGAAGAGTGTTTTAGATGAGCTAACAGGGTCATTGGTTTGGTACTTGTGTGGTATTGAGTAATGGGTGGTGGAGGGTTGGGGGTGAAGTGGGCTAACGTGTGGGGCGTGACATGGGCTGACTTGTTGGGCTCGTAGGCTAAGGTGAAGAAAGACACTTGCTTTTTGGTAGCTGATATCCGTGTTTGTGCTGTCTCAGTTTTCTGGTGTTTTGGTGAGTTATTTCTTTTTGTCTGGAGGGGTGGCTGTCATGGGGAGCGGGTTATACTAGAACCGGTTAGAGTCCTGGTGGGGGGGTGGGGGATGGGGACGTTGGGGATTGTGTTGGGTTTTGTACCTAGTGGTGAAAAGGGGGGGGGATGGGGTTTCGGGAGGAGCTGGGCTTGATGCCTGGGAGTTGAAGGGGGGTGGGGGTGGGATCGGTGCTTGGTGTAGTGTCATGTTGGGTGGGATGGTTATGCATGGGAGGATGTTTGTTGTCAGAATCTGTTGAATGTTGGCGATCGTCCTGTACATATCTCTTTCTGGAAGAGGTGACTTGATCATTAGTGCTTATTGTTATAACCATAACCAGGCACTGCGTCACCAACCTCAACAAGGCCCTGAACAATATCAACACTAGCCTCCACACCCTCAGCCACGACATAACCATAACCAGGCACTGCATCCAATTACAGGATAAGGATTAGGGATTGGACGGGGGGAGGAAGGAATGGTGCCCAGCAGCTAAGTTATCCTTACTAACTTACAATTTTGACAATGGTCTAAGAATACGGTACACAAAGGGAATATTAATAAGACATTCAAAGTATCAACATAAAATTTCTGGGAAAATGAAACAAAAAATGTTGAATATAAATGTTAATCATTAAAGAGGTATAGAAAACCACGGCAATTCGACCATGCGAATGTGAGAGGATGAGCAGGATATTATAATTTATTAGATATTATATACAATTATTGCGAAATTAAAAATATTTTGATAATTTTTTACCAATATAAAATTAAAGAAAAGTCTATTATTTATTTTTAAAATTCTTATATATTTAAAAAAATTATTACCAAATTTTACTATAGATATTTTTTGAAAAATAATTTAATAAATATAAGAGGAAACTTATGTTAAGTTATTTCATTTTATGTTGTCAAAAAAATTTTGAGTGTACATTATGCACATTAAACTATGCAGTGATCAGGGATCACTTATGGACTGTCTACTACAGTAGTCGTCGCAGTTGTTAGAGAGTGGAGGACACTTAGCTACTGTGTACCGTGTTCTGAGGTCAGTGGTTGTCACAGAAACTCACTTTTCAACAGTTGACTCTTGTTGTTGGTGTTTCTGTCAGGAGGCCACAGAGCACTAAGCATACAGCCAGCAGGTGGTCACACGGTACTTAATCCCCGTGACGTCATGCACTAAGCAGGACCCGTGACGTCATGCACTAAGCAGGACCCCAGTAACGTCATGCACTAAGCAGAACCCCAGTGACATCATGCACTAAGCAGGACCCCAGTGACGTCATGCACTAAGCAGGACCCCAGTGACGTCATGCACTAAGCAGGACCCCAGTGACGTCATGCACTAAGCAGGACCCCAGTGACATCATGCACTAAGCAGGACCCCTCATGAATGTGAGGACTCTGACTTGTGAATGGATTCACTACTGTGTGCAGTGATCATTGTAAGGCACTGTTAAACACCTGCTTTCTGGTTGTTTCTTGAATTCGGTGAATGAACGGCGGTGAATGACGTAAATGTGTAAACATCAGTCAGGAGGAGGAGGGGTGATGTCTCCATGACAACGGCGTCTCAATCTTCACTTTAACCGGTATTTAAATACTACATAACAAGTGAATGAGAAAGAAATGTCCAAAATCTGAACAATGTTGCAGTGTAACAAGTAGGAAGACGTGTTTCAACATCAACATGCATCCTAACTCTAAGACCCAAGTATTTGGATATTTTGCAACATCATCATGTTTCTAAACTCTATGACCCAAGCATTAGAATTTGTTGCAACATCATCAATGTTCTCAATTCTATGACCCAAGTATTAGGATATGTTGCAACATCATCATGCTTCTAAACTACTTCATTAATTTAGAATATAGTTTAGAAAATATTTCATTATAAATTTTCAATTCCATGAGTCTGGACCCAGGGCTGAGTGCATGGGCATGTTGACAATTTCTCTTGCAAAGTATGCTTCCTTTATGTTGATATAAATTATATTTACAGGAGTTTGGATATCATGCATAAAGACGTTGTCCGGATCTATCACTTTCATGCTGTTTATTGTAGTGCTTATTGTTATAACCATAACCAGGCACTGCATCACCAACCTCAACAAGGCCCTGAACAACATCAACACCAGCCTCCACACCCTCAGCCACAACATAACCATAACCAGGCACTGCATCACCAACCTCAACAAGGCCCTGAACAACATCAACACCAACCTCCACACCCTCAGCCACAACATAACCATAACAAGGCACTGCATCCAATTGCAGGATAAAGATTTGGGATTGAACGGGGAAGGGTTGATGGAATAATGCCCAGTAGCTAAGTGATCCCCACTTACTGACGACTGTGGAGTGGCCTAAGAATACGGTACACAAAGGGGCTATTAACAGGGGTGTCTAAAGTATCAAGAAAATAATTCTGGTGAAATGAAACATCAAAAATTGTGAAAATTAAAATTACCCATTAAATCAGTATAGAAAAACATGACCAAACGCACATACATGTGTGTGTGTGTTTTGTTGTTTTTGGTGGATTGGGAGGGAGGTAGAGAAAGATATTAAAAATTATTACTTCCTAAATATATTCAATTCTTTACAGGAAATACTTTAATATAACAATTTAATTACGAATAAAAAATTTTAAAAATATTTTAATTTTTTTTTTAATTTCTTATACATTTATTATTTTTTACCTAAAACTTTCCTTTCTTTATATTTGGTAAAAATATAAAAATTATACATAAAGAAACTTGAAATAATGTTTTGTTTGTGGACAATATAAAAATTTGAATACATTTCAAATATAAAATCTTACGGTGGGTAGGGATCATTTAGTTACAGTGTATTACGGTGGTCGTCACAGTTGTTAGTGTGTGTGGGACATTTACCTACTGTGTACCGGGTTCTGAGGCCAGTATTGTCAAAGAAACTATCCATTCAACAGGTGTTTCTTATTGTTAGTGTTTTGGACAGGTTGCGACGGAGCAGTTAGCCTAGAGCCAGCAGGTGGCCACAGAGCAGTAAGCCTAAAGAGAACAGGTGGTCACAGAGCAGTAAGCCTAGAGCCAGCAGGTGGCCACAGAGCAGTAAGCCTAGAGTCAACAGGTGGCCACAGAGCAGTAAGCCTAGAGCCAGCAGGTGGCCATAGAGCAGTACGCCTGGAGTAAACAGGTGGCCACAGAGCAGTAAGCCTAAAGAGAACAGGTGGTCACAGAGCAGTAAGCCTAGAGCCAGCAGGTGGCCACAGAGCAGTAAGCCTAAAGAGAACAGGTGGTCACAGAGCAGTAAGCCTAGAGCCAGCAGGTGGCCACAGAGCAGTAAGCCTAGAGTCAACAGGTGGCCACAGAGCAGTAAGCCTAGAGCCAGCAGGTGGCCATAGAGCAGTACGCCTAGAGTAAACAGGTGGCCACAGAGCAGTAAGCCAAGAGTCTGCAGGTGGCCAAAGAGCAGTAAGCCTAGAGTCTGCAGGTGGCCGCAGAGCAGCAAGCCTAGAACCAGTAGGTGGCCACAGAGCACTAACCCTTGCGCCAGCAGGTGGCCACAGAGCACTAAGCCTAGAGTCAGCAGGTGGCCACAGAGCACTAACCCTAGCGCCTGTGTGCGGCCACAGAGCAGCAAGCCTAGAGCCAGCAGGTGGCCTCAGAGCAGTAAGCCTAGAGCCAGCAGGTGACCACAGAGCAGTAAGCAAAGAACCAGCAGGTGGCCACAGAGCAGCAAGCCCAGAGCCAGCAGGTGGCCAAAGAGCACTAAGCCTAGACCCGGAAGGTGGCCAAAGAGCACTAAGCCTAGAGCCAGCAGGTGGCCACAGAGCAGTAAGCCTAGAGTCAGCAGGTGGCCACAAGGGAAGAGAACAATCTAGGAATATAGTGCTAAATATTGCACTCATATTAATTACTTAGGTATTACTATAGCACTTATATTAATTACTTAGGTTCGTAATTTAGCAGAGACTCAGTGTAATAAAGGCACCCTAACATCATCTTATGTAAATGCTGATTTAATGTTTTCCCAACTATATTGACAGCTCTTGTTTGATGGGGAGAAAATGCAAACGTTTGTAGAGAAGAGAGGGAGAGAGGAGGAGAGTAAGAAAGGAGGAAGAGGGAGTGAAGGAGAAGATGATGGGAAAAGGGATAATGATTCGGGCTGCCCCAAATAAGTGCTTTCAGCGAAGTTTTCTCTTTACATTTACCTAAATCTTTGTTTCGTGACATTGTATACATTTTTACAGCGATGTATAAATTAATACAATGAAACAGTGTTTGGCCCTGGGTAATATATTTTTTTTAATTGTTTATGCCTCCACATTCTAGGAAATGGTTAATATTTTTTTAGAAACTTGCCTTAGAGAGTTTGGGGAAGAAGTCTAGGGCAAAGATCCATGGCAAGTTTGAAGGCATTAAGGTAATAATATCCATTTTTTCCCTACATTGCAGGCATAACAAATTTGAAAACAATACACACTCAGCTACTCTTCCGAACGCTTCCCAACGTCAAGAAACTGTCGTTCCAAAGTGCCCTTATCCTGACCTACCAGAAGACCCAAAAGAGAAAACGCGACATTATGTCATTTTCGCGAGTCGCCTCTATTTTCTAGTACAATTATTTTTGGCCTTAGGTAGACTATACGTCAAAACGCAACGTTCTATTATGAAGACGGCGTGACACGCTACCCAGGGGGAAATGGCTGTAATTTTGCAGTGTAACGAGGTTGGTGTCAGGCTCTGTATTTTAATGAATTATTTCCGTTAAACACGATGGTGCAAAGTAGAACAACTTCACAGTACTCAGTGACACATTTAGGGTCACGTGACCAAGTACTGACAGTGAGAGGAGACCAGTGACGTGATGCACTAAGGTGGACCCCCAGTGACGTCATGCACTAAGGAGGACCCCAGTGACGTCATGCACTAAGCAAGAACCCCCAATGACGTCATGCACTAAGTAAGACCCCAATGAAGTCATGCAATAAGCAGGACCCCAATGACGTCATGCACTGAGGATGACCCCAGTGACGTCATTCACTAAGCAGGACCCCTCATGAATGTCAATCAATTGACTGATTTTTGCTGACATGCGAATGGATTCACTGCTGTGTGCAGTGATCATTGTAAGGCACTGTTAAACACCTGCTTTCTGGTTGTTTCTGGAATTCGGTGAATGAACGGCGGTGAATGACGTAAATGTGTAAACATCAGTCAGGAGGAGGAGGGGTGATGTCTCCATGACAACGGCGTCGCATCATCCCTTTAACCGGTATTTAAATACTATATAACAAGTGAATGAAAAAGAAATGTTCAAAATCTGAACAATGTTGCAGTGTAAGAAGTTTGAAGAGGTGTTGCAACATCATCATGCTTCTAAACTCTATGATCCAAGTATTAGAATATGTTGCAACATCATCATACTTCTAAACTCTATGATCCAAGTATTTGGATATGTTGCAACATCATCATGCTTCTAAACTCTATGGCCAAGTCTTATGATATATTGCAACATCATCATGCTTCTAAACTCAATTTTTAGTTAGAACATAGTTTAGAAAAATATTTTTTTGTATAAATATTGAATTCCATGAATCTGGACACGAGACTGAGTGCAAGGGCATGTTGAGAATTTCTCTTGCAAAATCTGCCTCACTTGTGTTGATATATATTATATTTACAGGGGTTTGGATGTCACGCATAAAGACGTTGTCCGGATCTACCACTTTCATGTTGATTATTGTAGTGTTAATTGTTATAACCATAACCAGGCACTGCATCACCAACCTCAACAAGGCCCTGAACAATATCAACACCAGCCTCCACACCCTCAGGCACAACATACCATAACCAGACACTGCATCACCAACCTCAACTAGGCCCTGAACAACATCAACACCAGCCTCCACACCCTCAGCCACAACATAACCATAACCAGGCAATGAATCACCAACCTCAACAAGGCCCTGAACAACATCAACACCAGCCTCCACATCCTAAGCCACAACATAACCATAACCAGGCACTGCATCACTAACCTCAACAAGGCCCTGAACAACATCAACACCAGCCTCCACACCCTCAGCCACAACATAACCATAACCAGGCACTGCATCACCAACCTCAACAAGGCCCTGAACAATATCAACACCAGCCTCCACACCATCAGCCACAACATAACTATAACCAGGCACTGCATCACCAACCTCAACAAGGCTCTGAACAACATCAACACTAGCCTCCACACCCTCAGCCACAACATAACCATAACCAGGCACTGCATCACCAACCTCAACAAGGCCCTGAACAACATCTACACTAGCCTCCACACCCTCAGCTACAACATAACTATAACCAGACACTGCATCACCAACCTCAACAAGGCCCTGAACAACATCAACACTAGCCTCCACACCCTCAGCCACAACATAACCATAACCAGGCACTGCATCACCAACCTCAACAAGGCCCTGAACAACATCTACACTAGCCTCCACACCCTCAGCTACAACATAACTATAACCAGACACTGCATCACCAACCTCAACAAGGCCCTGAACAACATCAACACCAGCCTCCACACCCTCAGCCACAACATAACCATAACCAGACACTGCATCACCAACCTCAACAAGGCCGTGAACAACATCAACACCAGCCTCCACACCCTCAGCAACAACATAACTATAACCAGGCACTGCATACAATTACAGGATAAGGATCAGGGAACGGTCGGGGGGAGTGGGGGGGGTGAGGAATGAATGGTGCCCCAGTAGCTAAGTGATCCTTACTCACTCACGACTATGACAGTGGCCTAAAAATACGGTACACAAACGGAATATTAATAAGGTACTCGAAGTATCAACACAAAATATCTGGTGGAATGAAACACAAAAAAACATGTAAATAAAAGTTACCATTAAAGCGGTATAGAAAAGACGACCAGCCGACCTTATGAGTGTGGGAGGAAGCGCAGGATATTAATATTTATTACTTCTTGAATACAATTAGTTCTTATTTTAGATCTATCGCTATATTACAGTTTAATTACCAATGTAAAATTAAAAAAGTTGTTAAATATTTATTTTATAATTTATTAAATTTTAAAAATTTTAGCACAAAACCTAAGTGTTGCAATTTTAAAAAAATATTAATTATATAAATAAAACCTTAATGTTATAAGTAACCTGTTGTATTGAATTTTTGTTAAATCTTCAATTATACCATATTTTTTTTAGTGTACATTATACACATTAAACTTTGTAGTCGGCAGTGAGCAGGGGTCACTTTGATACTGTGTACTAAAGTGGTCGTCACAGTTGTTAGACAGTAGGGGGACACTTCGCTACTGTGTACCGTGCTCTGAGGAACAGTTGTTGACACAGAAACTCACCTTTCAACAGGTGTTTCTTGTTGTTGGTGTTTTGGTCACGCTGGTGTTTCTTGTTGTTGGTGTTTTGGTCAGGTGGCCACAGAGCAGTAAGCCTAGAGCCAGCAGGTGGCCACAGAGCAGTAAGCCTAAAGCCAACAGGTGGCCACAGAGCAGTAAGCGTAGAGCAAACAGGTGGCCACAGAGCAGTAAGCCTAGAGCTAACAGGTGACCACAGAGCAGTAAGCCTAGAGCCAGCAGGTGGCCACAGAGCAGTAAGCCTAGAGCAAACAGGTGGCCACAGAGCAGTAAGCCTAGAGCCAGCAGGTGGCCACAGAGCAGTAAGCCTAGAGCCAGCAGGTGGCCACAGAGCAGTAAGCCTAGAGCTAACAGGTGACCACAGAGCAGTAAGCCTAGAGTGAATAGGTGGCCACAGAGCAGTAATCCTAGAGCCAACAGGTGACCACAGAGCAGTAAGCCTAGAGCCAGCAGGTCGCCACAGAGCTGTAAGCCTAGAGCCAGCAGGTAGCAACAAGGGAAGAGAACATCCCAGACACTCAGTGCCACATCAATCAATTAATTAAATATAGGTCAAGATACCCTGTAAGGTGAACGGGGAAGTGGGGATAGGGGGAAGAATTAGTGGGGGTGAGAGGAAGGGTTTTTAGGATGAGATAAAGTGCCAGAGCAAGACTCAGCTGCATAGCATTAAAACGTTGTGGCCGGACTAAGTGATGGAAGCAAGGAATCGGATTTTGTGACAACGTTTCCTCTTTCAGTGCGCCCACGAAGATAGCAGCCCTCAGCTGGGTGTGTCTTGGAGGCTCACACCAGTTGTGGTCTTGGATTTCGCTAAACAGCATCGTGCCCCGCCCAGTCTCTAGCAACCGGGAGCTAACAGGTCATCCCCCATAAGAGGGGGGAAGAAGAAGAGTTAAGGAGGCTGGGTAGAATCGGAGCTTGGTGATTGAGGATTGGTATAGGAGGAGCGAGGAGTCATGTAAAGGACGCAGCAGGGGATGGGTCGTCAATCAGGTTAAAGAGGTTGTGCGTATTTCTAGGTCTACTAAGGGTGTTTCTGAGAAAGGTGTCGTAGTTGTCGTGGTAGGTGAGAATTATTATGATCTGTTTCTTCCCCACAGTGTCCCAGACTATGTTCAGAGACGGGATGTTCGCCCTCTTTTGCAGGGCTTTACTAGTAGTGAAGTCCTGCCAGTGGGTATCGAACACCCATCTCAGAGCCCTGTTCTGGGTACGCTGGAGTTGTTTCCTGTTTGTTGGTGTTGCAAGTGATAGTGGGATGGGTGTATATGTTAGGAGTGGGAGGATAAGTGTTTCATATAGATAGAACTTGGTGGCTTGGGAGGCATGTCTGAGGGGGTATAGCTTCGATATAGTTTTGGAGGCTATAGCTTTCTTGGATACTACGTGTGTGAAAACGGAGATTGAAGTCTAATGTGAGTCCAAGTACTGTGGTGTTGTTGACTCTCGGGGTTGTGGGTTGGGTTGGGTGACTGAGAGTAGAGTTTTCGTGGGGTTGGGTTTAGACGTTTGCTGTAGAAGAAGCATGTGATTTTGGACATGTTGGGGGTTGTTTTAATCCGTCAGTCGTGTTCCCAGAAGGTTACTTTGTCTATTTCTTCCTGTGCAATTCGTGTGAAGGTGTCTATCGAGTAACCTGAGATCAGTTGGGTTACGTCGACAGCATAGCAGAGGGTTATAGAGGTCCAGTATGTTTGGTCAGGAATGTTATTTATGTAGAGTATGTATAGGGTCGGTGAGAGAACTGAGCCCTGGGGGACTCCTGCATTTAGGTTGAAGTATCCTGACAGCTTGCTGAGGAACTTAATCTGCATCTTTCTGTTTGTTAGAAAGCTGCATAGTAGCCTCTGCATGTTATCAGGTAGTTGGAATAGAGTACAGAGTTTGTATCGTAGGCCGTCGTGCCATACTGCGTCGAACGCCTTTTCGTCGTCCTTTTCTATGAGGTCCGTCTTGACCCTTTGGTGCTTGTTAATGGAGAGGTAATTTGTTACTATGATGAGTACATCTTGTGTGGAACGGTGTTGTATGAAGCCAAATTGTTTGTCTGTTAGCATGTTTTGGTGTTCCAGGTGATGTCTGAGTTTGTGATTTATAAGTTTTTCGTATATTTTTCCTAGTGTCTCTAGTAGGCTGATCGGCCTGTAGTTCTTAGGGTATGTCAGGAATTTTTTGGGTTTCGGGATGAGGATTGCTGTGGCTTCTTTGAATGGGCTTGGGAAATATCCAGATGCTAGTGAGGCGTTGTATACGTCAGAGAGTGCAAGGACTAGGGAGTCGGGAAGTTGTTTGAGGAGAGCTTGGCCTATGTTATAGGCTCCTGGGGCTTTTCGTCGGGTATTTTGAAGCATGAGTTTTACTTCAGGTGGTTGTATCGATGCTGTGAGGTCACTTTGTAAGTCGTCTAGTGTCCTGAGGTCAATGGTGAGTAGTGTGTGATGGTCTGAGGGTTGTGTTGGGTCCATGTTTCTACTCTGTTAATGTTGTGTATTGCTGTTGGCTGTAGGGGCGGGGGGCTATGATGGTTGAAGGTGTCCTGTCAGTGTTGTCTGAATATGTCTACTAGTTCTGAAAGGTCAGTGAAATTTGACTGTTATGAGTGATGTATGTAAAAACAGAAGAGGAGGAGTTGCCCTAGATCCTCTTTATGAAGTTCCAAAATTGTTGTGTTGTTTTCTGTGCAGTTCAGTCTTTTTGTATGAGTTTCTACAAGTATTTGGCTTGATCGAGGTCTAGGCTGTTGAGTATGTAGTTTTTTAGTATAGTGAGGTCTGTGTTTACTGGGCCGTATCTGTGAAGGTTGCGGGAGAATCTGTTGGGGTAGCAGATGAGTAGACTTTTGGTTCTGCTGGAGGGAAAGAAGGAGTGTCTGGTTTTGTGGGTAGTTTTTGGTATGGTTGCGTCAGCCGCTTGTATGATGTTGTTTTGGATAGAGAGGATTTGGGAGTCTGTTATTCGTTGGTTTATCTTGTAAGTTGTAGGGTTGTGTGCTGGTATTTAGGTGCTGATTGAAGGTTTACCAGTCTGCATTTTGATATCCATAATGTGGGGTGGCTGGGATGAGTATGAGGTTTTTGGAGATTGTGAGTGACATGGGTATGTGATCTGAGCCGGCGATGGGTCCGTGGGGTAATGTAGTACTGGAGGTGGGTGCCTGCTCTGTTGGTGAGTATGAGATCTGGTCTCCCAGTCCCTTTGTGTGTGTAACTTGTTTTGAAGTCTGCGTCAAGGAAGGTGAGGTGTTTGCTTTGGTGAAGTTGGTGCAGTTGTTGACTGTCATGTTGTGTTGTGGTGGTTGAATGTTTGGTGGTGTGTGTTTAGGTCTACCAGGAGGAAGACCGGTATGTGTGGGTGGTTGAGGAGGGTATTTAAGCCCTTAAGAGGAAGGCCTAGGTTTGGGCGAATGTAAGTGGTGCCACTGACCATGTGTCCATGTTAAGTGTAAATGTTGATTGTTAGGAAGTGTTTGTGCTGCTAGTTGGTAGTGAGGAGGTCATGTTTATAAGTGCTTTTAACCAGAATGGAAACCCCCTTCATGTGCTTCATCGGGGGATTGGTATGTTGTGTAGCCGTAATGTCTAATTTTGTGAGAGTTCGTCACGAATGTTCAGTAACAGCACATCCGGTCTTTCGGTCTCCACAAAGTTAGCAATCAGATGCCTGATACTGTAATAGGCTCTAACGTTGAATTGTGTGATTTTCATTGTTTACTGACTGGATGAGGGGGGAGGGCGGGGGGAAGGGGGGTTTGTGGTGAATAAATCGGAGTGGTTCTCCCATGTGCCTTGGTTCGTGTCGTAGATAATTCTGGGGATGATCGTTGGGGTATGAAGAGTGTGTTGGAGCCGTTTTTAAGGGTTCCTGGTGAACATTTGGCCATTTTTGGGGTGGGGGTGTAGGGGTGGTCTGGGGAGGAGTTGGTCCTTTTGGCTGAGTGTGACGAGTGTTTTAGGTGAGCTAACAGGGTCTTTGGTTTGGTACTTAAATTGTGTGATATTGGGTAATGGGGCGGGGGGGTTGAGGTGGGCTAACGTGTGGGGCGTGAGATGGGCTGACTTGTTGGGCTCGTAGGCTAAGGTGAAGAAGGATACTTGCTTTTTGGTAGCTGATGTCCGTGTTTGTGCTGTCTCAGTTTTCTGGTGTTTTGGTGAGTTATTTCTTTTTGTCTGGAGAGTTATCTTGTGTTTTGGTGATCTATTTGCCTGGAGAGGGAGAGGGGTGGCTGTCATGAGGAGCGGGGTCTATGAGAATCAGTTAGAGGGGTGGGGATTTGGGGGGGGGGAGGGGATCGTGTTGGGATTTGTACCGGGGAGGGGAGGGGTGGGGGATTGAGCTGGGCTTGATGCCTGGGGGTTGAAGGGGGGTGGGATTGGTGCTGGGCGTGGTGTCATGTTGGGTGGGATGGTTATGCATGGGAGGCTGTTTGTTGTCAGAATCTGTTGAATGTTGGCGATTGTCTTGTACATATCTCTTTCTGGAAGAGGTGACTTGATCATTAGTGCTTATTGTTATAGCCATAACCAGGCACTGCATCACCAACCTCATCAAGGCCCTGAACAACATCAACACCAGCCTCCACACCCTCAGCCACAACATAACCCTAACCAGGCATTGCATCACCAACCTCAACAAGGCCCTGAACAACATCAACACCAGCCTCCACATCCTCAGTCACAACAAAACCAGGCACTGCATCTAATTGCAAGATAAGGATTTGGGATTGGACGGGGGAGGTGGGGGAATGGAATGGTGCCCAATAGCTAAGTGATCCCCACTTACTGACGACTGTGACATTGGCCTAAGAATACGGTACACAAAGGGTATTAATAAGGTTTCGAAGTATGAACACAATTTTTTTTGTGGAATGAACATAAACAATTTTGAATATTAAAGTTACCCAATAAGGTGGTATAGAAATTCACGACCAGACGACCAAATGAGTGTGGAAGGAAGAGGAGGAAATCATCATAATTTATTACTTCTTAAATACAATACATCGTAATAAAAAATTATAACTATATTACAATTTTATAAGCAATATAAAACAAATATAAAAAAGTAAATTTTGTTTCTACTTTTTCAGATAATTTTAAAATTTAGCACAAATTTTAACTGTTTCATTATTATGTAAAAAACACATTAATTATATAAAATAGAATTAGTTTTGTAAAGTTCACAGGGGTAGAGACTGGAGGCCATCTCCAGTGACGTGTAGTCTTTGAGAGAGCCATTGGCCACCAGGAAGCTCAACATGCGTCACAAACGCTACAAGATCCGGGGTACGGCCCTTAACGAGCAACCATTCTCCAAGACATCTCTTCTGAAGCTTTTTGAAGACATACCTTGAGGTTACCTTGAGGTGCTTCTGGGGCTTAGCGTCCACGCGGCCCGGTCGTCGACCAGGCCTCCTGGTTGCTGGACTGATCAACCAGGCTGTTGGACGCGGCTGCTCGCAGCCTGACGTATGAGTCGCAGCCTGGTTGATCACGTATCCTTTGGAGGTACTTATCCAGTTCTCTCTTGAACACTGTGAGGGGTCGGCCAGTTATGCCCCTTATGTGTAGCGGAAGCGTGTTGAACAGTCTCGGGCCTCTGATGTTGATAGAGTTCTCTCTCAGAGTACCTGTTGCACCTCCGCTTTTCAACGGGGGTATTCTGCACATCCTGCCATGTCTTCTAGTCTCATGTGATGTTATTTCTGTGTGCAGGTTTGGGACCAGCCCCTCTAACATTTTCCACGTGTAAATTATTATATATCTCTCCCGCCTGCGCTCAAGGGAGTACAGATTTAGGCTCTTTAGTCGGTTCCAATAGTTTAGGTGTTTTACTGAGTGAATTCTAGCAGTATAGGATCTCTGCACGCTCTCCAGGTCGGCAATTTCTCCAGCTTTGAAAGGGGCTGTCATTGTGCAGCAGTACTCCACTCTAGAGAGCACAAGCGTTTTGAAAAGTGTCATCATCGGTATAGCATCTCTAGTGTGAAAAGTTCTTGTTATCCAACCTGTCATTTTTCTTGCAGTTGTGACGGCTACTTTATTGTGTTCTTTAAAGGTATGGTCTTCCCACATGAGTACACCCAGATCCTTTACATTGCCTTTTCGTTCTATGTCATGATTTGCCTGAGTTTTGTTCGTGGTTTCCGTTTTAATATTTTCATTTTTTCCATAGCGCTTGAGCTGGAACTTATCTTCGTTAAACATCATATTATTTTCTGTAGCCCATAGAAAGACCTGATCTACATCTGACTGGAGGTTTGCTGTGTCCTCTATGTTGCCTACTCTCATGAAGATCCTAGTGTCATCTACAAAGGATGATACAGTGCTATAGGTTGTGTTCTTGTCTATGTCCGATATGCGGATGAGAAAAAGTACTGGAGCAAGCACAGTACCCTGGGGGACTGAGCTCTTCACGGTTGATGGGCTAGATTTTATTTTGTTAACTATTACACATTGGGTTCTGTTGGTCAGGAAATTGTAGATCCATCTGCCTATTTTTTTTACTTTGCAGGAGTGACCCAACGACATCAAACAGGAAGGCACGGACATCCTCTTCTTCTTTTATAGTGAGGAGGAAGTCGACAAACTTCTGTTTCTCAGCGCCAATTTCTCCAACCAACACCTTCGTCTCAACTTCCCACGCCAGTACCTGGCTGAACACTCTGTCGTTATTCATGATCTCAGCCAATGGATCGTGGAACAAGATGAAGCTGATGAAAGAGCGTTCATGCACGACTTCAAGGAATCAAACCCGGTCTTAGGGCTTCACGAAGCTCACTTCTTCAACAGAAATCTCTCCCTGAAGCTGACCTTCGAGACAGTAGCTGCGGCTACTATGGCTTCCAGAAATGGTGTTTACAGCTTTGGTATTCACATTCCGTCATTCAGTGTGAAGATGGAACGTTTTCACATCGTCAACCAGTGCCTCCGGTGCTAGGAGTACACCCACTCCACCAGCAAATGTACCCAGCGTATTCAGAAGTGTAGCCTCTGCTTAGCTTACCACCATTACTCCATCTGCAAGTCTGAAACACTACGCTGTTTGCTGTGCAAAGGCGACCATCCGGCAATCTCCATACGTTGTCCTTATAGACAAGACGTCATTAAAAGCATGGAGAAATCCACATCTTCAACCGGAGCCAGTACCTCGGAAGCACCAAGCCAATCAGCGACCACCTCTACTTCAGGTTTCAACGCCCAAGCCGCCATTTTCCCGGAGCTTCCGGGAGGACGTCCCACTGCTACTACCAGCCAATGGGGAGCCAGCTCCCAAATGCCAACATGCGATTCGTCGAGCCAGCCATCACCCCCGGCCCACACCGACCAACCACTGAACAGCACAGTTCAAGCATTAACATCGGCGGCCAGCATGATAGCTTGCAATAACCCCCAGGAATACGTAAGAATATTAAATATTCTATACAAAGCAAATGGTCTTCCAGCTTTCATAGTTGCAGAGGAAGTTTTCACCAACACCACTTCAAGTTCTCAAGACACAGTCTCGGTCCCTGACATCACCGTGAACGCCGCCGTGCTCACGGATGTACTATCAACAGCAAAGCCTGCTCCTCCAGCAACTTCATCACAAGCCACCCAGACGCCGACGCCTCCTCTATCGATTACTTCTACAGTTTCACCTCTCGTGTGCGAACCCTCTCAACGTCCTAAATCAGCTGCAACTCCCATTAACCCTCAACAGGCAAGAACTTGACCCTCAAGATTCACTGCATCTACTTCTGAGTCAGCTGACTCATCAGATGAGGACGTCTCGGTGGGAACACCACCTCCTCCACTGAAGCAGCCCTACACAACTGAAGATTTCCTGCTGGAAGCTACCTCCAACGATAGCCTCACCGTATCAACACGAAGCAAGACCAACAAACAGGCCAGGAGGCCTGGGAAGAAGAAAAACACCGACGATCTGCGCCCGAGTAAATCAAGGAATCAGTAGAACACCAACGCAAAGCTGAAAAGAACACCGCGACAAGAAGCCCTGCCTCCTACAAGACACATCAGTGAGCACCCATGAGAACTCCACTCTACCACCAAACCACAGCCAGGAAGTCACAGCTCCCAACACAACACCCCCAGAGGCGAGGGGGGAACCCACAACCAGCTACCCAGTAACACCAGAAGGGAGGACAACCCCGCCTCCCTCCTCTGCATAGAAAACCCCCCTACCCCAAACCCTCCCTGCACCCACTCAAATGTTCAGCCAAATCTCCCTCCCCCCACACCCAATCCCCACCCTTCTACCCCTCCCCTCCTCCCGAATCCTCCCTCCCCTCCTCCCGAGTCCTCCCTCCCCCCCCCTTTCCTTCCCATCCTCCCTCCCCTTTCACCCCATACCCTAACTGTCCCTCCCCCTTCACTGGATCCCCCGCCCCTCATCCCAGTATCCTCTGAGACCCTGTTATCCACCTCACAGGTCCTCACACCCATGGAACAGCCTCCCCCACCAGCAGAACACTCACCAAGGAGGCGATTTGAGAAGGGACAGAAGAAAGTGAGCCTCAAAGCGATGTACACTAACATAGATGGAATTACAAATAAAGCAAATGAGCTTGGAGAACTGGTACTAGAGGAAAACCCAGACATAATAGCCCTCACAGAAACAAAGATCACGAAAACGATAACAAATGCATTGTTCCCACAGGACTATTATGTTATGAGGAAAGAGAGGGAAGGAAGAGGTGGGGGTGGTGTAGCTCTGCTGGTAAGAAAAGGCTGGGATTTTGAGGAGATGGATATTCAGGGCTGTGAAGGTTTCAGTGACTACATAGCAGGAACTGTAACAAGTGGAGGGAAAAAAATTATAGTCGTAGTCATATATAATCCACCACCAAATGACAGAAGACCTAGACAGGAATATGATAGAAACAACATGGCCACCATTAACATAATAGAAAGAGCAGCTTCTGTTGCTAGCAGGAATGGATCTGGACTACTAATTATGAGAGACTTCAACCATGGGAAGATAGATTGGAAGAACAGAGACCCGCATGGAGGACCAGAAACATGGAGAGCTAAGCTGCTGGACGTGGCAACAAGAAACTTTCTAAGCCAGCACACCAAAGAACCAACAAGAATGAGAGGAGAAGATGAACCAGCAATGCTTGATTTGATATTTACTCTAAATGAATGGGATATAAGGGAAGTTAAGATGGAAGCGCCCTTGGGAATGAGTGACCACAGTGTATTGAACTTTGAGTACCTGGTAGAGCTAGGACTTATCTCCCCCCAAAAAGAACTAGGAATCAAAAGGCTGGCATACCGAAAGGGGAATTATAAACAGATGAGAAGTTTCCTAAGTGAAATACCTTGGGACACATACCTCAGAAACAAGTCTGTACAGGGTATGATGGACTATGTTACCCAAAAGTGTCAGGAGGCAGTAAACAGGTTCATCCCGGCCCAAAGGGAAAAATCCGAGAAGCAACAGAAGAATCCATGGTATAAAAGGGCATGTATGGAAGCAAAGTAACTGAACAAAAAGGCGTGGAGGAACTTCCGGAATAACAGAACACCAGAAAGCAGAGAGAGATACCAGAGAACCAGGAATGAGTACGTCAGGGTGAGAAGAGAAGCAGAGTAAAATTTTGAAAATGATATAGCAAACAAAGCCAAGACCGAACCAAAGCTACTCCACAGTCACATCAGAAGGAAAACAACAGTGAAAGAACAGGTATTGAAACTTCGAACAGGCGAGGACAGGTATACAGAGAATGACAGAGAGGTGTGTGAGGAACTCAACAAGAGGTTCCAGGAGGTCTTCACAATAGAACAGGGTGAGGTCACTGTGCTAGGAGAAAGTGAGGTAAACCAGGCGGCCTTGGAGGAGTTCGAAATTACGAGAGAGGAGGTCAAGAGACACCTGCTGGATCTGGATGTTAGAAAGGCTGTTGGTCCAGATGGGATCTCACCATGGGTACTGAAAGAGTGTGCAGAGGCACTTTGCTTGCCACTCTCCATAGTGTATAGTAAGTCACTAGAGACGGGAGACCTACCAGAAATATGGAAGACGGCGAATGTGGTCCCAATATACAAAAAGGGCAACAGACAGGAGGCACTGAACTACAGGCCAGTGTCCTTGACTTGTATACCATGCAAGTTGATGGAGAAGATCGTGAGAAAAAACCTGGTAACATATCTGGAGAGAAGGGACTTCGTGACAAATCGCCAACATGGGTTCAGGGAGGGTAAATCTTGCCTTACAGGCTTGATAGAATTCTACGATCAGGTGACACAGATTAAGCAAGAAAGAGAGGGCTGGGCGGACTGCATTTTCTTGGATTGTCGGAAAGCCTTTGACACAGTACCGCATAAGAGGCTGGTACATAAGCTGGAGAGACAGGCAGGTGTAGCTGGTAAGGTGCTCCAGTGGATAAGGGAGTATCTAAGCAATAGGAAGCAGAGAGTTACGGTGAGGGGTGAGACCTCCGATTGGCATGAAGTCACCAGTGGAGTCCCACAGGGCTCTGTACTCGGTCCTATCTTGTTTCTGATATATGTAAATGATCTCCCGGAGGGTATCGATTCATTTCTCTCAATGTTTGCGGACGATGCTAAAATTATGAGAAGGATTAAAACAGAAGAGGACTGTTTGAGGCCTCAAGAAGACCTAGACAAGCTGAAGGAATGGTCGAACAAATGGTTGTTAGAGTTTAACCCAAACAAATGTAATGTAATGAAGATAGGTGTAGGGAGCAGGAGGCCAGATACAAGGTATCATCTGGGAGAGGAAATTCTTCAGGAATCAGAGTAGGAAAAAGACTTGGGGGTTGATATCACGCCAGACCTGTCTCCTGCAGCACATATCAAGCGGATAACATCAGCGGCATATGCCAGGCTGGCCAGCATACGAACGGCATTCAGAAACTTGTGTAAAGAATCATTCAGAACTTTGTATACCACATATGTCAGGCCAATCCTGGAGTATGCAGCCCCAGCATGGAGTCCATATCTAGTCAAGGATAAGACTAAACTGGAAAAGGTTGAAAGGTTTGCCACCAGACTAGTACCCGAGCAGAGAGGTATGAGCTATGAGGAGAGACTATAGGAATTAAACCTCACTTCGCTGGAAGACAGAAGAGTTAGGGGGGACATGATCACCACATTCAAGATTCTGAAGGGAATTGATAGGGTAGATAAAGACAGTCTATTTAACACAAGGGGAACACGCACAAGGGGACACAGGTGGAAACTGAGTGCCCAAATGAGCCACAGAGATATTAGAAAGAACTTTTTTAGTGTCAGAGTGGTTGACAAATGGAATGCATTAGGGGGTGATGTGGTGGAGGCTGACTCCATACACAGTTTCAAATGTAGATATGACAGAGCCCGATAGGCTCAGGAATCTGTACACCTGTTGATTGACGGTTGAGAGGCGGGACCAAAGAGCCAGAGCTCAACCCCCGCAAACACAACTAGGTGAGTACAGCATTAGCTGCAATTCTTACCCACGGTGGTTGGGCCACCGATCTTTAATCTCCCCTAGTCACCTCGTCTCCAGTTCCTCGCTCAAGATTTCTGCATCCTCTCTCCTGTCTTAAACCCCCTGCTTGCCTGCTCTTGGGCTTTTTAATCGGTTAAAGTCCAATTATGCAATTCTATATGAAGCACATACTTTTGTAGTGTATATTATACACATTAAACTTTAAAGTCTGCGGTGAGTGGGGATCACTTAGATACTATGTACTGCAATGGTCGTTACGGTTGAGTGTTGGGGACACTTACTACTGTATACTACTGTTCTGAGGCCAGTGGTTGTCACAGAAACTCACCTTTCATCAGGTGTTTCTTGTTGTTGGTGTTTTGGTCACGCAGGTGTTTCTTGTTGTTGGTGTTTTGGTCACGCTGGTGTTTCTTGTTGTTGGTGTTTTGGTCACGCTGGTGTTTCTTGTTGTTGGTGTTTTGGTCACGCTGGTGTTTCTTGTTGTTGGTGTTTTGATCACGCTGGTGTTTCTTGTTGTTAGTGTTTTGGTCACGCTGGTGTTTCTTGTTGTTAGTGTTTTGGTCACGCTGGTGTTTCTTGTTGTTGGTGTTTTGGTCACGCTGGTGTTTCTTGTTGTTGGTGTTTTGGTCACGCTGGTGTTTCTTGTTGTTGGTGTTTTGGTCACACTGGTGTTTCTTGTTGTTAGTGTTTTGGTCACACTGGTGTTTCTTGTTGTTAGTGTTTTGGTCACGTTGGTGTTTCTTGTTGTTGGTGTTTTGGTCACACTGGAGTTTCTTGTTGTTAGTGTTTTGGTCACGCTGGTGTTTCTTGTTGTTAGTGTTTTGGTCACGCTGGTGTTTCTTGTTGTTAGTGTTTTGGTCACGCTGTTGTTTCTTGTTGTTGGTGTTTTGGTCACGCTGGTGTTTCTTGTTGTTAGTGTTTTGGTCACGCTGGTGTTTCTTGTTGTTGGTGTTTTGGTCACGCTGGTGTTTCTTGTTGTTGGTGTTTTGGTCACGCTGGTGTTTCTTGTTGTTGGTGTTTTGGTCACGCTGGTGTTTCTTGTTGATGGTGTTTTGGTCACGCTGGTGTTTCTTGTTGTTGGTGTTTTGGTCACGCTGGTGTTTCTTGTTGTTGAGTGTTTTGGTCTGGTGGCCACAGTGTACGTAATCCCAGTGACGTCATGCACTAAGCAGGACCCCAGTGACGTCATGCACTAAGCATGACCCCAGTGGCGTCATGCACTAAGCAGAACCTCAGTGGCGTCATGCACTAAGCAGGACCCCAGTGACGTCATGCACTAAGTAGGACCTCAGTGACGTCATTCACTAAGCAGGACACCAGTGATGTCATGCACTAAGCAAGACCCCAGTGACCATGCATTAAACAGGAACCCAATGGCGTCATGCACTAAGCGGGACCCCAGTGACGTCATGCACTAAGCAGGACATCAGTGACGCCATGCACTAACCAGGATCCCAGTGACGTCATGCACTAAACAGGACCCCAATAACGTCATGCACTAAGCAGGACCCCAGTGATGTCATGCACTAAACAGGACCCCAGTGACGTCATGCACTAACCAGGACCCTAGTGACTTCATACACTAAGCAGGATCCCAGTGACGTCATGTACTAAGCAGGACCCCAGTGACGTCATGCACTCAGCAGGACCTCAGTGACGTCATGCACTAAGCAGGACCACAGTGACGTCATGCACTAAGCAGGACCTCAGTGATGTCATGTACTAAGCAGGACCCCTCATGAATGTGAGGACTCTGACATGTGAATGGACTCACTGCTCTGTGCAGTGATCATTGAAAGGCACTGTTAAACACCGGCTTTCTGGTTGTTTCTTCAATTCAACAGCAATATCACAATATTTCAGCACACAACCAGACCATCACCTGAGGTATGCTGACCAGCAACACTGACATGATCGACAGATATAGATACACACGGATATCAGACATTGCTGCAGCACTTTACATCAAGCACTCAGTTAGGTACACTCTATGGTTGACAAGTCTAAGACGTTTACACCAACCCATCTTCTTCAGCTGATCAATGCAACTGCAGAGCAAGATTACCTAGCTTCCCCTCGACAGGACATCCATCTTCCCTTTCTTCATGCCTCGATGTAATTTATACTTTTTGCAACATTGTGAGAATCAATTGCTTTGAAGATGAAGAGGAAACATTAATTTAGGGAAGACGTGATTTTTTAGTGTAATTACTCATTTATTTCTTACATTAATATTATCTAATTCACTAATGAATTAGTGGACATGAAAACACTCACTGTCCATCAATCAATTTGAAATCTACTTTGAGGACCCTCCACCCCCCCCCCCCGATCTCAGAACACGTCCTGTAAAATCTACCATTTATTTCCTTGAGCTTCCTGGGCAGGGGGTCGAGGCTCTCTCTCCCTCTGCGACCCAACACCATCTCTCAACCACCTCACTCCGCACACAGATTTAGGCGACATTTAGACGATGAATTCTCCCCTAAAACCCCAGTTTCTTAAATGACAAACCCGGCTGTTTGCTTCCTTTGGAGGGCATAAAACATGACATATATGCAGTTTATAGCGAAAATGTGTAAGCATCACTCAGGAGGAGGAGGGGTGATGTCACCATCACAACGGCGTCGCATCTTCCCTTTAACTGGTATTATAATTCTATATAACAAGTGAACGAGAAAGAAATGTCCAAACTCTGAACAATATTGCAGTGTAACAAATGTGATGACGTGTTGCAACATCATCATGCATCTTAACTCTATGACCCAAGTATTAGGATATTTTGCAACATCTTCAACGTTCTAAACTGTTTTTTTTTTTTGGGGGGGGGGGGGTTTAGGAAAATATTTCCTTATAAATATTGAATTCCATGAGTCTGAACCCGGGGCTGAGTGCATTGGCATGTTGTCAATTCTCATGAAAATTCTACTACGCTCGTGTTGATATATATTGCTAAAAAAATGGTGCATATCCTTCCAATTAAAGGTTCTGTAGCTGATGCATCTGAGCAACCTTGCTGCATAGTTGCACAGCTGAAGAGGTATTTTTAACTAATTACCAGGGAATACCTTTAGGATTAGATGTAATTACTATTATTAATAAATTTAATTACTGTATATTATGTTTAAAACATTGGTGATTGATGTGATGCTCCTAAGAAGAACAAACATACAGTTGTTTGAATATCAAGCATAAAGAAGTTGTCCGGATCTTCCACTTTCATGCTGTTTATTGTAGTGTTTATTGTTATAACCATAACCAGGCACTGCATCACCAACCTCAACAAGGCCCTGAACAACATCAACACCAGCCTCCACACCCTCAGCCACAACATAACCATAACCAGGCACTGCATCACCAACCTCAACAAGGCCCTGAACAACATCAACACCGGCCTCCACATCCTCAGCAACAACATAACCCTAACCAGGCACTGCATCACCAACCTCAACAAGGCCCTGAACAACATCAACACCAGCCTCCACACCCTCAGCCACAACATAACCATAACCAGACACTGCATCACCAACCTCATCAAGGCCCTGAACAACATCAACACCAGCCTCCACACCCTCAGCCACAACATAACCCTAAGCAGGCACTGCATCACCAACCTCAACAAGGCCCTGAACAACATCAACACCGGCCTCCACATCCTCAGCCACAACATAACCCTAACCAGGCACTGCATCACCAACCTCAACAAGGCCCTGAAACACATCAACACCAGCCTCCACATCCTCTGCCACAACATAACCAGGCACTGCATCCAATTGCAAAATAAGGATTTGGGATTGGACGGGGGAGGTGGGGGAATGGAATGGTGCCCAGTAGCTAAGTGATCCCCACTTACTGACGACTGTGACATTGGCCTAAGAATACGGTACACAAAGAGTATTAATAAGGTTTCGAAGTATGAACACAAATTTTTTTGTGGAATGAACATAAACTTAATACCAGGATTAAACTTAATTCTTACTTAATCCCAGTGACGTCAAGCACTAAGGAGGACCCCAGTGACGTCATGCACTAGGCTGGACCCCAATGACGTCATGCGCTAAGCAGGACCCTAGCGATGTCAGGCATTAAGACCCACAGTGACGCCATGCACTAAGCAGGACCCCAGTGACGTCATGCACTAAGCAGGACCCACATTGACGTCATGCACTAAGCAGGACCCCAGTGACGTCATGAACTAAGCAGGACCCCAGTGACGTCATGCACTAAGCAGGACCCACATTGACGTCATGCACTAAGCAGGACCTCAGTGGCGTCATGCACTAAGCAGGGCCCCAGTGACGTCATGCACTAAGCAGGACCACAGTGACGTCATGCACTAAGCAGGACCACAGTGACGTCATGCACTAAACATTACCCCAGTGACGTCATGCACTAAGTAGTACCCCCAGTGACGTCATGCACCAAGCAGGAACCCAATGACGTCATGCACTAAGAAGGACCCCAGTGATGTCAAGCATTAAGCAGGACCCCAGTGACGTCATGCACTAAGCCGGACCCTTCATGAATGTACTCACCTAGTTGTGTTTGCGGGGGTTGAGCTCTGGCTCTTTGGTCCTACCTCTCAACCGTCAATCAACAGGTGTACAGATTCCTGAGCCTATTGGGCTCTATCATATCTACTCTTGAAACTGTGTATGGAGTCAGCCTCCACCACATCACCTTCTAATGCATTCCGTTTGTCAACCACTCTGACACTAAAAAAGTTCTTTCTAATATCTCTGTGGCTCATTTGGGCGCTCAGTTTCCACTTGTGTCCCCTAGTGCGTGTGCCCCTTGTGTTAAATAGCTTGTCTTTATCTACCCTATCAATTCCCTTGAGAATCTTGAATGTGGTGATCATGTCCCCCCTAACTCTTCTGTCTTCCAGCGAAGTGAGGTTTAATTCCTATATTCTCTCCTCGTAGCTCATACCTCTCAGTTCAGGTACTAGTCTGGTGGCAAACCTTTGAACCTTTTCCAGTTTAGTCTTATCCTTGACTAGATATGGACTTCATGCTGGGGCTGCATACTCCAGGATTGGCCTGACATATGTGGTGTACAAAGTTCTGAATGATTCTTTACTCAAGTTTCTGAATGCTGTTCGAATGTTGGCCAGCCTGGAATATGCCACTGATGTTTTCCTCCTGATATGGGCTGCAGGAGACAGGTCTGGCGTGATATCAACTCCCAAGTCTTTTTCTTTCTCTGACTCCTGAAGAATTTCCTCTCCCAGATGGTACCTTGTATTTGGCCTCCTGCTCCCTACACCTATCTTCATTACATTACATTTGGTTGGATTAAACTCTAATAACCATTTGTTCGACCATTCCTTCAGTTTGTCTAGGTGTTCTTGAAGCCTCAAGCAGCCCAATTCTGTCATAATACTTCTCATAATTTTGGCATCGTCCGCAAATATTGAGAGAAATGAATCTATACCCTGTCAGAGTCCTCACAATGTGAGGACTCTGACATGCGAATGGATTCACTGCTGTGTGCAGTGATCATTGTAAGGCACTGTTAAACACCTGCTTTCTGGTTGTTTCTTGAAGTTGGTGAATGAACGGCGGTGAATGATGTAAATGTGTAAACACCAGTCAGGAGGAGGAGGGGTGATGTCTCCATGATAACGGCGTCGCAATCTTCCCTTTAACCGGTATTTAAATACTACATAACAAGTGAATGAGAAAGAAATGTCCAAAATCTGAACAATGTTGCAGTGTAACAAGTAGGAAGACGTGTTGCAACATCATCCTTCTAAGCTCTATGAACCAAGTACTAAGGATATGTTGCAACATCATCATGCTTCTAAACTCACCTTTTAGTTTAGATTATAGTTTAGAATAATATTTCATTATAAATATTGAATTCCATGAATCTGGACCCGGAGCTGAGTGCATGGGCATGTTGACAATTTCTCTTGCAAAATCTACCACACTCATGTTGCAACCCGTTCTCGCACTTGCTTACCGTTAATATTGGCTTATTTAATAAGTGCATATGTGACATACTAATTGATTGTGAATATTTTAGTTTATCTTGAAAAGCTTCATAGAAAACACCGACCTCACCTAACCTTCTTAGTATGTTAGGATAAGTATCTTATTGCTTCTTAATTACAATTATTACTTAACGAATACCGTTGACAGGTTAAGTAATAATTATAAGTAAGAAGTAATAAGATGCTTATCTTAACATACTAAAAAGGTTAGGTGAGGTCGGTGTTTTCTTTGAAGCTTTTCAAGGTAAACTAAAATATTCACAATCAATTAGTATGTCACATATGCACATATTACATAAGCCAATATTGACTATAATCAAGTGCAAGAACGCGTTGCATGTTGATATGAATTATATTTACAGAGGTTTGGATATCACGCATAAAGACGTTGTTCGGATCTTCCACTTTCATGTTGATTATTGTAGTGCTTATTGTTATAACCATAACCAGACACTGCATCACCAACCTCAACAAGGCCCTGAACAACATCAACACCAGCCTCCACACCCTCAGCCACAACATAACCATAACCAGGCACTGCATCACCAACCTCAACAAGGCCCTGAACAACATCAACACCAGCCTCCACACCCTCAGCCACAACATAACCATAACCAGGCACTGCATCACCAACCTCAACAAGGCCCTGAACAACATCAATACCAGCCTCCACACCCTCAGTCACAACGTAACCATAACCAGGCACTGCACCACTAACCTCAACAATGCCCTGAACAACATCAACACCAGTCTCCACACCCTCAGCCACAACATAACTATAACTAGGCACTGCATCACCAACCTCAACAAGGTCCTGAACAACATCTACACCAGCCTCCACACCCTCAGCCACAACATAACTATAACTGGACATTACAACCATTTGCTGGGTAAGGATTTGGGATTGGACGGGGGAGAGGGTGGGGATTGAAATGATGCCCAATAGCTAAGTGATCCCCACTTACTGACGACTGTGACAGTGGCCTAAGAATACGGTACACAAAGGGGATATTAATAGGGTATTCAAAGTATCAACAGAAAATTTATGGTGGAATAAAACATAAAAAATCGTTAACATGAAAGTTACCCATGAGGGTGGTATAGAAAACAACGAAAAGACGACCGACTCAGAGTAGGAAGAAAAGAAAAATAGTAATATTTATTACTTTTTGAATACAATTTGTTTTTGTTACTTAAATATTTTAAGACGCGATATAACTTAATATTATAATGTTAAAAACATGTTGTATTTTTTTGTTTGTTTGTTAAGTTTTCAAAAGTTAACATAAAATTTTGCAGTGTTTATATTATTCTAAAGAGAAATGTTTATATATTAGTCACTTCTTTATGTGTTTAACAAAATACTTCACTGTCAAAATTTTGAGTATTCATAAGAAAACAAGTTAATATCTACAGCAAGTAGGCAATACCTAGCAACTTTGTACAACTGTTGTTAGCGTGTTGTATAACACTTATTGTGTACCGTCCAGTGGTAGTCGCAGAAACTCGTGTTTCAACAGGTTGTTGTTGGTGTTTTGGTCACGCTGGTGTTTCTTGTTGTTGGTGTTTTGGCCACGCTGGTGTTTCTTGTTGTTGGTGTTTTGGTCAGGTGGCCAGAGCAGTAAGCCTAGAGCCAACATGTGGCCCCAGAGCAGAAAGCCTAGAGCCAACATGTGGCCCCAGAGCAGAAAGCCTAGAGCCAACAGGTGGCCACAGAGCAGTAAGCCTAGAGCCAACAGGTGGCCACAGAACAGTAAGCCTAGAGCCAGCAGGTGGCCACAGAGCAAGTAAGCCAAGAGCCAACAGGTGGCCACAGAACAGTAAACCTAGAGCCAGCAGGTGGCCACAGAGCAGTAAGCCTAGAGCTAACATGTGGCCACAAAACAGTAAGCCTAGAGCTAACAGGTAGCAACAAGGGGAGAGCACATCCCATACTCAGTGCCACATCAATCAATCAATTAAATATAGGTCAAGATAGTCAGTAGGGTGAGCGGGGAAGTTGGGATAGAGGGAAGAATTAGTGGGGGTGAGAGGAAGGATTTTTAGGATGAGATAAAGTGCCAGGGCACGACTCAACTGCATGGCATTAAAACGTTATTATCAGACTAAGTGATGGAAGCAAGGAATCGGATTTTGTGACAACTTTTCGTCCTTCAGTGAGCCACAGTGATTGCAGTCCAGAGTGATTGCAGCCCTCAGCTGGGTGTAGCCTGGAGGCTCACACCAGTTGTGGGCTTGGATTTCGCGAAACAACATCGTGCCCCGCCTAGAGTCTCTAACAACCGGGAGCTAAAAGGTCCTCCCCCTTAAGAGGGGGAAGAAGAGTTAAGGAGGCTGGGTAGTTCGGAGATTAGTGATTGAGGAGTGGTATAGGTGGAGCGAGGAGTCATGTAAATGACGGAACAGGGGGTGGGTCGTCAATCAGGTTAAAGAGGTTGTGCGTATTTCTAGGTCTAAAAAGGGTGTTTCTGAGGAAGGTGTCGTAGTTATCGTGGTAGGTGAGAATTATTGTGATCTGTTTCTTCCCCATAGTGTCCCAGACTATGTTCAGAGACGGGATGTTCGCCCTCTCTTGCAGAGCCTCACTAGTGGTGAAGTCCTGCCATTGGGTCTCGAACACCCTCTCAGGGCCCTGTTCAGAGGGTACCCTGGAGTTGTTTCCTGTTTGTTGGTGCTGCCAGTGAAAGTGGGATGGGTGCTGTGACGGAGTTCCCCCCCTTATAATTCTCCCACGCCTGCAGTAAGAGTCATGTCTACTTTTCCCAAGCGTTCTCTACGTTGCAGGCTACAATTTGATATATGGGAGAGAGTGAAGTGTTCTCGGAGAGCCGAGAAATTTGTGAAATAGTAATATTTTGGCCTGTGGTTTAGGCCCTTTAGGGAGCCAAGATGGCGCTTACCTCTCTGATCTCCCGCCAAAACCGTGTGACGTCAGTGGCACCGGATTGGTCACCGACAGCAGTGTGGCACCGGGAGCCAATGAAAACCTCCCATAGTAAAAGTGACGTCACGAAGGAAGGGGGTCCGGCCAGCGCGCCGGGCTGGCGCCATCAGTCAGACACGACGCGTCATAGAGGTTGGGCGTGCGACGAGTGGTCCTGTCAGTCGGACAGTTATTCCAGCTCCCGTGGATTTATGCGTCACCGGAATTCCGCCAGTACTCTGAGAAGTCTTCCCTAGTTCATGTGTTGAACCAGAAGAGGGAATTGACGGTTATTTGAGCAACAAGTGCTCCAGTCAGGTACTGTGCCAGTAGCAGTGAAGCCGTGCAGTGACGTATGTTGACGTCGGTGGCAATTCACCAGTTCGTGACAGCGTAGTGGCTGACAGAGCCACTGGGTAGCTGAGGAAGAGAGGACTATTTGGGGAAACCGAACGACTGTAGCTGAGACGTAGGCGACAGCCGTTGCTGGGAGAAGACGACGGCCAGGAGACCGACTCCAACCTTCAAGAAGTCGAGGAGGAGGACGGACCTGCAGTGAGGAGGCACGGAGACGACGCGCTAAACGGTGGGACGACAAGAGGCTCTGGTAGGACACGACGACGTGTAGTGTGGGGGCGTTCCCGACACGAGGACCAGGAGCTACATCTCGACTCTCATCGGAGGATAGGGTGAAGTAGGTGGTTCTAGTTCCCTCCCCATTCCCCTTTAGTTAGCTATATTATTTGGCTATATTATCTAGCCCGAAGATTTTATATGTCGTGAGCAAGTCTCACCTATGTCACGGTAAAGCACCAGTGTGCTAGACAGTACTATCAAGAGTACTTGTAATATTCATGTTGATTATTGGTGTGTACAGGCACCAGGAACCAGTGTTAAATTTACTGTGGTGTGTATATCTTTCTATAGATTTTTGATATGAACATATAGTGGTAAATTATATATAATATTATGCCAGTATTCGGAGGTTAGGCTATGTGCCCAGAAACTATTTATTTTCCATGTATTAATGATTGATTTATATACCATATATATGTCTATGTTCATTCAGTGAATAATCATTTGTGAGTACAGTGAATTATTGCGTTATCGCCCACGAGAGAAAGTACTGAAAACTCCCGTGTTAATATTTCATAATATATTGTTGAATAAATAACAGTGTAAGACCATTACAGTGAATCATTGTAGAATTGATTGTAGAAAAGACGGTTTGAGCCTGAGTACAGTGTAACTAAGTAGTTCGGTTTATTTGTGCCAATATCGAGTGTGCGAGTTTCTAGTAATATTGGAGAATTTAAAGAAACCGCGCGCGTGAATCTAGCAAACAAGCAAATTTCGCGCGGAGAGTCCATTGCGATCAGCTGTTCTTGACACTTGATGAGGAGGGGGAGGTGTTGCCACCTAATGATCGCGGACTATTCGTGGGAACTTCCGGCCGCGTCAGGATTTGCTGATTTATTTGTTGTTGTTTGGCTTTGTGACATCTTTCATACATTTTAAATAAAATACAAAACTCTCTTTGTGTTTTATCATCCCCTCCATTGATCTTGTGGCTATACTATACCTGTAAGCATAGAGTGATAACAATAAGTACCTGCCTGATTCCTGATCTTTGAGTGTGACCTTGCCAAGGCTACCACTGAATACACCAGTCCACTGATGGTGTCACTGGCCACCTTAAACACCAGTTGGCGATCTTGTGAATAACCGTAGAGCCCTATTGTTGGGGAGGGCACACGACAGTCGATATGCACGAGTCGTGTTCTCACTCTTTCTTAATTAGAGGCCGTTAAGATTGACTGGGAGACTCTCCTGGCGTGCAGTGGCGCCGTGAGGATCGAGGGAAGACCCGCAGGGCTACGGTGAGTTACCTTGAGCATAACTATTGCTCACCCCAGAGTAAGGGTAGAGAATAATAGAGAGGGGAAACCCCAACATTGGCGACCTTGCCAGGATACCGATCGAAGTAAAGGTTGCAGTGGTACTTGGCAGTGGTGTTAGAGATCAGGTGAAGGTTATCACTCGTAGCACAAGATGGAGGATGATAAAGTAGCGAGGTTTATTGACTCTAGAGACGAACAGGTGCTGGAAGAGTGTACCAAGGCACAGTTACAGGCTATAGCGGATCATTTTGGAATAAAGCTGAAATCTGCCCGAGTTGGTGAAAGAAGACTAGAGATAATGGCTCAGCTAAAGGCTCGAGACGAAGCTTTGGGGGAGGAACGGCCCCAAACACCTGCCAGTGAGGGTGAACACCTGAGTATTGGTGGAAGCAGCAGGGGATCCAGCGGCAGCAGGCACAGCATTAAGCTGGAAATAATGAAGCTGCAGCTAGAGGCACAGCAGCGCAAAGAAGAGCGAGAGGCACAGCAGCGCAAAGAAGAGCGAGAGGCACAGCAGCGCAAAGAAGAGCGAGAAGCACAGCAGCGCAAGGAAGAGCGAGAAGCAGAAGCGCAGCTGAGGAGAGAAGAAGCACAGCAGCGCAAAGAAGAGCAAGAACGAGAAGCACAGCTACGCAGGGAAGAACGAGAGCAAGAAGTTAGGCTGAGACAAATGGAAATAGAAGCCAACCAGGAGGTGGAGCTGAAGCGAGCTGAACTGGGACTAGGTGCCCCTGCCCCGCCACAGGAAGACCGACGAGTGAGGGAACGAGACCTGCCGGTCTTTGTGCCTAGTGAAGCCGAAAGTTTCTTCGATCACTTTGAGAGAGTTGCTGCTATGAAGAGGTGGCCGAGGGCGGAGTGGGCGGAGTTGGTCCAAGGGAGACTCACAGGTGAAGCTCGTGAAGCCTTCACTATGCTCGACTTCCAAGAATGCACTAACTACGATGCGGTAAAACGAGCTGTGCTCCGTTCCTTTAAGCTCACGCCAGAGTGTTACAGAAAGAGGTTTAGAGAATGTACCCGGTTGCCAGGAAAATCGTATGCGGAGACGGCGAGGGACATAGAAAGAAAGCTCCTTAAGTGGCTGGACTCTGAAGAAGCAAGGTCGGTCGAAGAGGTCAAGGAACTAATGGCCATGGAAAAGTTTATGTCCGTGCTCTCTCCTGAGATCAGGATGAGGATAAAGGAGGCGGACATTAAGGACCTGAGGGCCGCAGCCGATCGGGCCGACATGTTAGAAGAAGCCCTACGCCCACGCCGAGAGGGACAGAACCGACCACCCGCATACGTCGGAAACGATAGGAGTTATAGAAGGACGGATGGATGGAGGACAGGAGCGAGTTCTCCCAAATCCCACCTCTCAAGTTGGAACACCCGAGGATCAAAAGGTGCTGTAGAACCGATCAAGAAGAACCAAGCGGAGAGCTCGGGAGCTGTTGCTGCGACCAAGGAGTCAACAAGCGGTTCGGGCAAGACACAGGGTGCGACGGTCTCTGGAGGCAGTGCTAAGGCGAGCGGTGGCGGATGGTCTCCGCCAAGGGGCCGCTGCTACAACTGCGGAATACCCGGACACGTCGCGCGGGAGTGCAGACGCCCTAAGCAGCGGGGACACGTTGCTTTAGTGATGTTCGAGGACCAGGGGGCCGAGAGAGTGCGGGATGAACCCGTGCTGAGTGGGGAGAAGAAAGTTCACCCATTCGTTTGTCAAGGAACCGTAAGGATGGGGGACGCAGACCCCATCCCCGTGAAGATCTTAAGAGACACCGGGGCTGACTTTACCCTGGTAAGTGAAACCCTGTTCCCCGAAGGTTACGAAAGTACCAGTGTGGGGGTGGCAAGTGTGACCACTGTGGGAGGCCCAGTGAGGATGCCCCTACACCAGGTGACTTTAAATTCCGACTATGGCTGCCAGAACCTAGTGGTGGGAGTCTGTACATCAATGCCCAGGATGGAGGCGCAGGTCATCTTGGGGAATGACGCGTGTGGAGGATATGTCCTTCCGAATCTTGTGAAAGGCGAAGAATGCCTAGAACAATACAAGGAGACGGGCGGAGAGTGGAACGCCTGTGGGGGCGAGAAGGGAATCGCACAGGTGGCGTTCCCAGTTTGTGCGGTGATACCAAGACGACGCGAAGAACAAGGAGGTTGTGGATCTGATGGGGCTGAGGAGACAACTGACAGCCCGGGAATAGATCGCCTCTTCGTAGAACCCGGAGAACGAGCGGAGGGCGGAGACAGCCCAGGTGGTGAGTTGCAGGTGACCCTCACCAGTTCTCTAGGGGTAGACCGCGCTCGTCTTGAACAGTTGCAGCAGGAGGAGTTCCCCGATTTGATTAGTGAGGCCCAAGGAGGACGTGTTGGTCCTGAGAAGGCTACTCATTTGTACCTTCAAGACGGCATGCTGATGAGGCAGTGGAGACCTGTGAGGGTGGAGGCCGGGGAAGAGTCCCTAAACACGAGGCACCAGGTAGTGTTGCCGGCCCAGTGCCGAGCGGCCGTGTTGGACCTAGCGCACTCCGTGGACTCTGCAGGTCACCTGGGAGTGACGAAGACGCTGCGAAGGATCAGGGATTACTTTTACTGGCCAGGTATGGACGCCGAGGTGAGGCGCTATTGTAAGACGTGCTTACCATGCCAGAGGGCAGGGAAGAGCCAGTCCGCGATACCGAAGGCCCCATTGATCCCTGTTCCAGCGTTTGGGCCTGCTTTCGAGCGTCTGCTAGTTGATGGAGTGGGTCCTTTGCCAAGGACGAAGAAAGGGAACACCTACCTAATGACAATAATGTGCACATCCACCAGGTTTCCGGAAGCCGTCCCGATGCGACGTTTAACGTCGCAAGGAGTAGCCAGCCAACTGCAGCGATTTTTCTCGTGGGTAGGGATGCCCAAAGAGATCCAGACAGACTGCGCAAGCATTTTTCAGTCGAAGTGGTTCCGACAGACGATGGCAGGATGGGGAGTGACTCAGATTCGATCGTCGCCCTACCGACCGCAGTCGCAGGGGGCGATCGAAAGATTCCACTCCACATTGAAGACTGTGCTGAGAGTGTTCTGCGCAGAACAGGGGGCTGAGTGGGATGAGGCTATATACCCCGCGTTATTTGCCATACGCAACGCGGTGGTAGAATCACTAGGATTCTCACCATTCCAGCTAGTGTATGGACACGAGGTGAGAAGTCCCCTGTCCATGCTGAGGGATCAATGGACACCGGCAGCGACCGTGGGAACGGTGAACGAATATATCCAGAAGTTTAAAGAACGTCTCACTCTAGCGAAGGAACTGGCTGGGAAGCACCTGAAGGAGGCGCAGCGTAAGATGTCGGAGTGGTACGACAAGAGAGCTACGCAGAGGGATTTCCAGGTCGGGTCCCAAGTAATGGTCTTGCTTCCAGGCAAAGGTAGGGTGACCGAGTCACGGTTCGAGGGACCATACCAAGTGCTGCGACGGTTGGGTCCTGTGTCGTACGAAATTGGGAAGTCGGACAGATCCCGAAAGAAACAGGTGTGTCACGTGGACCGCCTGAAGCCCTTCTTCACTGTGGAAGGAGGAACCGCCAGGCAGGAAGGAACGATGACCCGGGAACCACAGCAGAAGACAGTTCTATGCGTACAGGTGGACCAAGAACTCCCGGAGGAGGAAGGAAAGTGGTCCAGGGCGGATGGCACCCGTCTCACCAACACTGAGAGTCTGGCAAACATCAAGGACAAGCTGTCGCATCTGGAAGGGCAACAGAGAGCGGACCTGACGGACCTACTGAGAAAGAATGCCTCCCTTTTCACCGACGTGCCCCGACGACACCGGAGTGTGACGCACGAGGTGGAGGTGAGGGACGCCAGGCCCGTCAAACAGAGCGCGTACAGGGTGAGCCCAGAGAAGCGAGAGCTGATGAGAAAGGAGGTGGAGTACCTCCTTGAGAACGACCTTGCGGAACCCAGCAAAAGTGAGCGGAGTTCCCCGTGCCTGTTGGTGAGGTAAAGCGACGGAACATACCGTTTTTGTACAGATTACAGGAGGGTGAACTCCATCACGGTGGCGGATTCTCACCCCATGCCAAGAGTGAATGACTGCATTGACCAGGTGGGCAGTGCACGGTATGTATCCAAGGTCGATCTTCTCAAGGGGTACTACCAGATCTCCCTGACTCCTGAGGCCAGGAAGATATCAGCTTTCGCGACTCCTGATGGGCTGTACCAGTACAAGGTGTTGCCCTTCGGCATGAAAAATAGCGGCAGCTGCTTCCAGCGAATGATGAACGAGCTGTTAAGGGGTGCAGCAGGATGCACGGTTTACATCGATGACATCGTCGTGTACGCCGACGATTGGGGGACGCATCTGGAGAGACTTGGGGAATTATTCAGAAGGTTAGAGGAGGCTAACCTGACTGTAAATTTGGCCAAGAGTGAGTTCGGGAAAGCTCACTTAGAGTACCTCGGTTTTGTCATCGGCCAAGGTGAAGTCACTCCAGTTGATAACAAAGTTGCAGCCATAAAGGAATACCCCGTGCCCAAGACGCGCAAGGAGTTGCTCAGGTACCTCGGAATGATAGGGTACTATCGTGGGTTCTGCCGGAATTTCTCCACGGTAGCGCATCCCCTAACCGAGCTACTCTCCAAGAATGTAAGATGGAGATGGGGAGGGGCCTGCCAAGAGTCTTTTGAAAAGACCAAGAAATTGTTGACGGAGGCCCCAGTATTGATATCTCCAGATTTTTCAGCCGGTTTTATTCTGTACGTGGACGCCAGCGACGTTGGAATAGGGGCCATGTTGGCTCAAGAACGAAGTGAAGTACATAGGCCAGTAGCCTTCTACTCGAAGAAGTTCGTAAAATACCAGCGGGCCTACAGCACCGTTGAGAAGGAGGCATTGGCGCTAGTTATGGCCCTGAAGCACTTTGATGTGTACGTGGGAGGAGGGGCGAGACCTGTCCTAGTATTCACCGATCACAACCCTCTCACATTTTTATACAAGATGAAGAATTCCAACCAACGTCTAACTAGGTGGGCGTTGTTACTGCAAGAATACCGGCTGGAAATCAAACACATCAAGGGGAAGGACAACGTAGTAGCGGATGCCCTATCCCGCATACACTAAACAGACATGACTCTTATTTTAAGGGGAGGGGTATGTGACGGAGTTCCCCCCTTATAATTCTCCCACGCCTGCAGTAAGAGTCATGTCTACTTTTCCCAAGCGTTCTCTACGTTGCAGGCTACAATTTGATATATGGGAGAGAGTGAAGTGTTCTCGGAGAGCCGAGAAATTTGTGAAATAGTAATATTTTGGCCTGTGGTTTAGGCCCTTTAGGGAGCCAAGATGGCGCTTACCTCTCTTATCTCCCGCCAAAACCGTGTGACGTCAGTGGCACCGGATTGGTCACCGACAGCAGTGTGGCACCGGGAGCCAATGAAAACCTCCCATAGTAAAAGTGACGTCACGAAGGAAGGGGGTCCGGCCAGCGCGCCGGGCTGGCGCCATCAGTCAGACACGACACGTCATAGAGGTTGGGCGTGCGACGAGTGGTCCTGTCAGTCGGACAGTTATTCCAGCTCCCGTGGATTTATGCGTCACCGGAATTCCGCCAGTACTCTGAGAAGTCTTCCCTAGTTCATGTGTTGAACCAGAAGAGGGAATTGACGGTTATTTGAGCAACAAGTGCTCCAGTCAGGTACTGTGCCAGTAGCAGTGAAGCCGTGCAGTGACGTATGTTGACGTCGGTGGCAATTCACCAGTTCGTGACAGCGTAGTGGCTGACAGAGCCACTGGGTAGCTGAGGAAGAGAGGACTATTTGGGGAAACCGAACGACTGTAGCTGAGACGTAGGCGACAGCCGTTGCTGGGAGAAGACGACGGCCAGGAGACCGACTCCAACCTTCAAGAAGTCAAGGAGGAGGACGGACCTGCAGTGAGGAGGCACGGAGACGACGCGCTAAACGGTGGGACGACGAGAGGCTCTGGTAGGACACGACGACGTGTAGTGTGGGGGCGTTCCCGACACGAGGACCAGGAGCTACATCTCGACTCTCATCGGAGGATAGGGTGAAGTAGGTGGTTCTAGTTCCCTCCCCATTCCCCTTTAGTTAGCTATATTATTTGGCTATATTATCTAGCCCGAAGATTTTATATGTCGTGAGCAAGTCTCACCTATGTCACGGTAAAGCACCAGTGTGCTAGACAGTACTATGAAGAGTACTTGTAATATTCATGTTGATTATTGGTGTGTACAGGCACCAGGAACCAGTGTTAAATTTACTGTGGTGTGTATATCTTTCTATAGATTTTTGATATGAACATATAGTGGTAAATTATATATAATATTATGCCAGTATTCGGAGGTTAGGCTATGTGCCCAGAAACTATTTATTTTCCATGTATTAATGATTGATTTATATACCATATATATGTCTATGTTCATTCAGTGAATAATCATTTGTGAGTACAGTGAATTATTGCGTTATCGCCCACGAGAGAAAGTACTGAAAACTCCCGTGTTAATATTTCATAATATATTGTTGAATAAATAACAGTGTAAGACCATTACAGTGAATCATTGTAGAATTGATTGTAGAAAAGACGGTTTGAGCCTGAGTACAGTGTAACTAAGTAGTTCGGTTTATTTGTGCCAATATCGAGTGTGCGAGTTTCTAGTAATATTGGAGAATTTAAAGAAACCGCGCGCGTGAATCTAGCAAACAAGCAAATTTCGCGCGGAGAGTCCATTGCGATCAGCTGTTCTTGACACTTGATGAGGAGGGGGAGGTGTTGCCACCTAATGATCGCGGACTATTCGTGGGAACTTCCGGCCGCGTCAGGATTTGCTGATTTATTTGTTGTTGTTTGGCTTTGTGACATCTTTCATACATTTTAAATAAAATACAAAACTCTCTTTGTGTTTTATCATCCCCTCCATTGATCTTGTGGCTATACTATACCTGTAAGCATAGAGTGATAACAATAAGTACCTGCCTGATTCCTGATCTTTGAGTGTGACCTTGCCAAGGCTACCACTGAATACACCAGTCCACTGATGGTGTCACTGGCCACCTTAAACACCAGTTGGCGATCTTGTGAATAACCGTAGAGCCCTATTGTTGGGGAGGGCACACGACAGTCGATATGCACGAGTCGTGTTCTCACTCTTTCTTAATTAGAGGCCGTTAAGATTGACTGGGAGACTCTCCTGGCGTGCAGTGGCGCCGTGAGGATCGAGGGAAGACCCGCAGGGCTACGGTGAGTTACCTTGAGCATAACTATTGCTCACCCCAGAGTAAGGGTAGAGAATAATAGAGAGGGGAAACCCCAACAGTGCATATGTTAGGAGTGGGAGGATAAGAGATATAGATAGAACTTGGTGGCTTGGGAGGCATGTCTGAGGGGGTATAGCTTTGATAGAGCTTTGGAGGCAATAGCTTTCTTGGATACTACGTGTGTGTGAAAGCGAAGGTTGAAGTCTAATGTGAGTCCAAGTACTGTGGTGTTGTCGAGTCTTGGAATGTGGGTTGGGTCGGGTGACTGAGAGTAGAGTTTTCGTGGGGTTGGGTTTAGACGTTTGTTGTAGAAGAAGTATGTGATTTTGGACTTGTTGAGGTTTGTTTTAATCCACCAGTCGTGTTCCCAGAGGGTTACTTTGTTTATTTCTTCCTGTGCAATTTGTGTGAGGGTGTCTATCGAGTAACCTGAGATCAGTTGGGTTACATCGTCAGCTTAACAGAGGGTCATAGAGGTCCAGTATGTTGGGTCAGGAATGTTATTTATGTAGAGTATGTATAGGGTCAGTGAGAGAACTGAGCCCTGGGGGACTCCTGCATTTAGGTTGAAATATCCTGACAGCTTGCTGAGAAACTTAAGCTGCATCTTTCTGTTGGAATGCTGCACAGTAGCTTATGCATGTTGTCAGGTAGTTGGAATAGAGTACAGAGTTTGTATCGTAAGCCGTCGTGCCATACTGCGTCGAACGCCTTTTCAAGGTCCTTTGCTATGAGGGCCGTCTTGACCCTTTGGTGGTTGTTAATGGAGAGGTAATTTGTTACTATGTTAAGTACATCTTGTGTGGAGCGGTGTTGTCTGAAGCCAAATTGTTTGTCTGTTAGTATGTTTTGGTGTTCTAGGTGATATCTGAGTTTGTGATTTATAAGTTTTTCGTATATTTTCCTAGTGTCTCTAGTAGGCTGATCGGTCTGTAGTTCTTGGGGTCTTTCGGGGATTTTTTGGGTTTCGGGATGAGGATTGCTGTGGCTTCTTTGAATAGGCTTGGGAAATATCCAGGTGCTAGTGAGGTGTTGTATACGTCAGAGAGTGCAAGGACTAGGGAGTCGGGAAGTTGTTTGAGGAGAGCTTGGCCTATGTTAAAGGCTCCTGGGGCTTTTCGTCGGGTATTTTTAAGCATGAGTTTTACTTCAGCTCGTTGTATCGATGCTGTGAGGTCACTTTGTAAGTCGTCTAGTGTCGTGAGGTCAATGGTGAGTAGATGGTCTGAGGGTTGTGTCGGATCCACGTTTCTACTCTGTTAATGTTGTGTATTGCTATTGGCTGCGGGGGCGGGGGGCTATGATGGTTGAAGGTGTCCTGCCAGTGTTGTTTGAATATGTCTACTAGTTCTGAAGGGTCATTGAAATTTGACTGTTATGATTGATGTATGTAAAAACAGAAGAGGAGGAGTTGCCCTAGATCCTCTTTATGAAGTTCCAGAATTGCTGTGGAGTTGTTTTTCTGTGTAGTTCAGTCTTTTTGTATGAGTTTCTTCAAGTATTTGGCATAGTCGAAGTCTAGGCTGTTGAGTATGTGTGTTTTTTTTTTTAGTAAAGTGAGGTCTGTATGTTTACCTGCCTGTGAAGGTTGTGGGAGAATCTGTTGTGGTAGCAGATGAGTAGACTTTTGGTTCTGCTGGAGGGAAAGAAGGAGTATCTGGTTTCGTGGGTAGTTTTTGGTATGGTTCCGTCAGCCGTTTGTACGATGTTGTTTTGGATAGAGAGGATTTGGGAGTCTATGTCTGTCGTTGGTTTATCTTGGAAGTTGTAGGGTTGTGTGCTGGTATTTAGGTGCCGATTGAAGGCTTACAAGTCTGCATTTTGATAGCCATAATGTGGGGTGGCTGGGATGAGTTTGAGGTTGATGGAGATTGTGAGTGACATGGGTATGTGATCTGAGCCGGTGATGGATCCGAGGGTAATGTAGTGTTCGTGGTGGGTGCCTGCTCTGTTTGTGAGGATGAGATCTGGTCTCCTAGTCCCATTGTGTGTGTAGCTTGTTTTAAAGTCTGGGCCAAGGAAGGTGAGGTGTTTGCTTTGGTGAGGTTGGTGTAATTGTTGACTGTGCATGTTGTGTTGTGGTGGTTGAATGTTTGGTGTTGTGTGTTTAGGTCTACCAAGAGGAAGACCGGTATGTGTGTGTGGTTGAGGAGGGTATTTAAGTCCTTGAGAGGAAGGCCTAGGTTTGGGCGAATGTAAGTGGTGCCACTGATCATTTGTCCATGTTAAGTGTTAATGTTGATTGCTAGGAAGTGTTTGTGCTGATAGTTGGTAGTGAGGAGGTCATGTTTATAAGTGCTCTTAACCAGAATAGCAACCCCCTTCATTTGCTTTATCGGGGGATTGGTGTTGCGTAGCCGTAATGTCTAATTCAGTGAGAGTTTGTCACCTATGTACTGTTCAGAAACAGCACATTCGGTCTCCACAAAGTTAGCAATTAGGTTCCTGATACTGTAGTAGGATCTAACGTTGAATTGTGTGATTTTCATTGTTTACTGACTATATGAGGGGTGGGGGGGGGGGATTTGAGGTGAATAAATCGGAGAGGTTCTCCCATGAGCCTTGGTTCTTGTGGGAGATAATTCTGGGGATGATCGTTGGGGTATGAAGAGTGTGTTGGAGCCGTTTATAAGGGTTCCTGGTGAGCATTTGGCCATTTTTGGGGTGGGGGTGTAGGGGTGGTCTGGGGAGGAGTTGGTCCTTTTGGCTGAGTGTGACGAGTGTTTTAGCTTAGCTAACAGAGTCATTGGTTTGGTACTTGTGTGGTATTGAGTAATGGGGAGTGGAGGGGTGAGGAGGGCTAACGTGTGGGGCGTGAGATGGGCTGACTTGTTGGGCTCGTAGGCTAAGGTAAAGAAGGGCACTTGCTTTTTGGTAGCTAATGTCCGTCTTTGTCCTGTCTCAGTTTTCTGGTGTTATGGTGAACAATTTCTTTTTGTCTGGAGAGTTATCTTGTGTTTTGGTGATCTATTTGCCCGTAGAGGGAGAGGGGTGGCTGTTATGAGGAGCGGGTTCTATGAGTAGGGGAGGGGGATGGTGTTGGGTTTTGTTCCATGGGGGGGGGAGATAGGCTTGATGCTTGGGGGTTGTTAGGGGGGGTGGGAGTTAGATTGGTGCTGGGTGTGGTGTCATTTTGGGTGGGATGGTTATGCATGGGAGGTTGTTTTTTGTCGGAATCTGTTGAATGTTGGCGATTGTCTAATACATATCTCTTTCTAGAAAAGGTGACTTGATCATTAGTGCTTATTGTTATAACCTTAACCAGGCATAGCATTACCAACCTCAACAAGGCCCTGAACAACATCAACACCAGCCTCCACACCCTCAGCCACAACATAACCATAACCAGGCACTGCATCACCAACCTCAACAAGGCCCTGAACAACATCAACACCAGCCTCCACACCCTCAGCCACAACATAACCATAACCAGGCACTGCATCACCAACCTCAACAAGGCCCTGAACAACATTAACACCGGCCTCCACACCCTCAGCCACAACATAACCATAACCAGGCACTGCATCACCAACCTCAACAAGGCCCTGAACAACATCAACACCAGCCTCCACACCCTCAGCCAAAACATAACCATAACCAGGCACTGCATCACCAACCTCAACAAGGCCCTGAACAACATCAACATCAGCCTCCACACCCTCAGCCACAACATAACCATAACCAGGCACTGCATCAAATTGCAAGATAAGGATTTGGAAGTGGACGGAGGAGTGGGGTTGGGGGGCGGAACGAATGGTGCCCATTAGCTAAGTGATCCCCATTTACTGACAACTGTGACAGTGGCCTAAGATTACGGTACGCAAAGGGGATTTTAATAAGGTACTAGAAGTATCAACACAAAATTTCTTGTGGAATGAAACATAAGAATTTTGAATATTGAGGTTACCCATTAAAGCGGTATAGAAAATCGCGACCAGACAACCTTATTGGTGTGGGAGAAAGAGCAGGATGTCAAAATTTATTTGTTTTTAAATACAATAGTTTGTAATTTGCAAATACATTTATATTACGATTTTATTATCAAGATAAAAATATAGAAAGAAAAGTGATCTTTTTTTTTATTTTAAAATGTTTATATATTTTAACAAAAACGTTTATTTTTTTTTTATTTTTAAAATATATTATTTATATACGATGAAACGTTACAAATCTCATTAAATATTTCCTTTTGATGTTTGCAATTATTTTTGGTGTACAATGTACACATCAAACTTTAGTCTTCAGTGAATAGGGAGCACTAAGATACTGTGTACTACAGTGGTCGTCACAGTTTTGGTCACGATGGTGTTTCTTATTATTAGTGTTTAGGTCAGGTGGCCACATAGCACTAAGCCTAGAGCCAATGTGTGGCCATAGAGCACTAAGCCTAGAGCCAACAAGTGATCATAGAGCACTAATCCTAGAGCCACAAGGTAGCCACAGAGCGTAAACCTTGAGCCAACAAGTGGCCATAGAGCAGTAAGCCTAGAGCCAACAAGTGGCCACAGAGCTATAAGCTTCGATCGAGTAGGCGGCCACAGTGTACTTAAATTATAAATTTTAGCAAAAACTTATATTTTATTAATAATTTAAAAAAAAAAATTATTTATATAAGATGAAACGTTTTAAAAAACTATAAAGTGGATGGTGCTATCGTACGTTACAAATGTAACGCACGATTATGTTACGTTGTTGGGTAGATTATATACACAGTTTTTAATGAGTTTCATATTTACTTAGTAGTCTTGGATATAGCAGTGTCGTCGACGTTGAGACGGAGCTTCGAGCAGAGCAGAGAGCTGAGTGTGGCCGGAGTCGCGGAGCTCTATGTGGGAGAGCGTTGTAGTTGGATGCGGTCCTAGTCTGCTGCCTGTTCTGTGTCGAAGCTGTAGCGTCTTGGAGACGATTTGAACTGCCTACACCGAGTGCTACATTCTTGACTGGAAATTGTACTGTAAGTGTAATAAAGGCAACTTAACATCAACATATGGGGGCGATAGAAAAGTATAGGAAAAGTTGTTCAATGTCAACCAATATTTTTTGACTATACGTTGTATATGAAAATTGCTGAAATTGCCCCAAGTTTCAGTACTTCAGCGTAAATAGAAAGGAAAATTTTTTTTCAACGTTTTTTACACATTTTCAAGTCTACACTTCAGAACACACGTTTCAGATATAATTATTGACACTTTTCTGACACATTAGCATATAATAAAGAATTGTTAGTTAGATAATTTCCAAAACATCTTTAGTTTTCCTAATACAAATTTTCAAAGCTCCCCCCAAAAATCATGCAAATATGGCATGTTTATTGCTATTATAAAATCAATAAATGAACTTGGAGAAAAAGGCTCTCTAGCAAATGTAGAGACATGCCCTCCACATATACTGTGTAAGTTTCATGTAAATTGAATAAAAAATGAAAGTTTTGTAAACGTTTATGTCAATTGAAAAAAAAACAAATAATAAAGTCTAAGGTTCTAAAATCTTTGGCTGAGGTTGACATCAACCAATTTTCTCCAAAATTGGCATCCTTACAGATAGGCTTACATGCAGTCAGGTGTGTAAGTTTTATGCAAATCGTCAAAAAAAATGAAAAAAAAAAAAAAAAAATTAACTAAAATTTGTTTCCAATTAAATTAATTATAATATTTGTTTAATATATGCTATTGTGATAGCTGAGCGTCATAGATATGATTTCAGTTGACACTTTTGTTTGATAATAGTTTATGACCATTTTGGCATAATTTCCACACCTACTTCAATATTTTTTTTCTCCCTTCCTATTTATGCTACGATGCTGAAACTTGAACCAGATGAAACACTTTTCATATAGAACTTATCGAAAAAGTTTGAAATCGAACGAGTTTTCATTTATTGCATTTTTGGAACCAAACGCCCCCTTATGTAAATGTTTTCCCAATCTTTATTAGCAGCTCTGGTTTGATGGGAAGAAAATGCTAAAGTTTGTATAGAAGAGAGGATGAGAAGGGAAGAGAGTGAAGAAGATGAAGGGCAAAGGGGATTCTGATTTGGGCTGCTTTAGATAAATGCTTTTAGCAAAGTATTTTCTTTACCTCTACCTGAAACTTTGTTTTGTGACATTGTAGGCAATTTTACAGCGATGTATAAATTTATACAATGTAACAGTTTTTGGCGTTGGGTAATATATATTTGGTAATTGTTTATGTCTCCAAAATCTAGAAAATGGTTATTATTTTTTAGAAACTTGCCTTAGAGAGTTTATGGAAGATGTCTAGGGCAAGGATCAAAGGCACAATTTAAAGCTTAAAGGCAATAATATCCATTTTTTCCCTACATTGGAGGCATAACAAATATGAAAACAATACACACTCAGCTACTCTTCCTAACCTCAAGAAACTGTCGTACCAAAGTGCCCTTATCCTAACCCACCAGAGGACCCAAAACAGAAAACTGGACATTACGTTACTTTAGCCAGCCGCTTCTATTCTCCAGTACGGCAATTTTTGGTCTTAGGTAGACTATACGTCAAAATGCGACGTTCTATTAGAAGAACGGCTTGACACGCTACCCAGGGGAAATGGCTGTAATGTTACAGTGTATTATGTAATGAGGTTGGTGTCAGGCTCTGTATTTTAATGAATTATTTCCGTTACACACGATGGTGCAAAGTAGAACAATTTCACAGTACTCAGTGACACATTTAGGGTCACGTGACCAAGTACTGACAGTGAGAGGAAACCAGTGATGTCATGCACTAAGCAGGACCCCAGTGACGTCATGCACTAAGCAGGACCCCTCATGAATGTGAGGACTCTGACATGAGAATGGATTCACTACTGTGTGCAGTGATCATTGTAAGACACTGTTAAACACCTGCTTTCTAGTTGTTTCTTGAATTCGGTGAATGAACGGCGGTGAATGACGTAAATGTGTAAACATCAGTCAGGAGGAGGAGGGGTGATGTCTCCATGACAACGGCGTCGCAATCTTCCCTTTAACCGGTACTTAAATACTACATAACAAGTGAATGAGAAAGAAATGTCCAAAATCTGAGCAATGTTGCAGTGTAACAAGTAGGAAGACGTGTTGCAACATCGTCATGCTTCTAAACTCACTTTTTAGTTTAGAATAATATTTCATTATAAATAGTGAATTCCATGAGTCTGGACCCGGAGCTGAGTGCATGGGCATGTTGACAATTTCTCTTGCAAAATCTACCACACTCATGTAGCAACCCGTTCTCGCACTTGCTTACCGTTATTATTTGATTATTTAATAAGTGCATATGTGACATACTAATTAATTGTGAATATTTTAGTTTACCTTGAAAAGCTGCATAGAAAACACCGACCTCACCTAACCTTCTTAGTATGTTAAGATAAGTATCCTTTTGCTTCTTAATTACAATTATTACTTAATGTATACCGTTGACAGGTTAATTATTAATTGTAAATAAGAAGCAATAAGATGCTTATCTTAACATACTAAGAAGGTTAGGTGAGGTCGGTGTTTTCTTTGAAGCTTTTCAAGGTAAACTAAAATATTCACAATCAATTAGTATGTCACATATGCACTTAATAAATAAGTAAATATTGACTATAAGCAAGTGCGAGAACGGGATGCATGTTGATATCAAATTATATTTACAGGGGTTTGGATACCACGCATAAAGACATTGTCCGGATCTTCCACTTTCATGTTGTTTATTGCAGTGATTATTGTTATAACCATAACCAGGCACTGCATCACCAACCTCAACAAGGCCCTGAACAACATCAACACCAGCCTCCACACCCTAAGCCACAACATAACCATTGTTGGATATTTCCAACATCGAATACCGCATTGTTGTATTCTCATTACTTATTACTAACCATATTAATATTGTAGTAAGTAAAATTAACAACTCGTAGAATTCTCCTGTACTAATAATTCATCTGTGCATTAGGCTAGAATTCTCACGTCATCTGACGCCAGTATTGCGTCAGATTTCTTTACAGTAAAACACATTATATACAATTTGTGTGAGAATTAAATACGATTCTCCATAATTAAAGCATTCTGTATGACAACTGATTGCAGACGAATTGTTCTCTAACTAAAGGCCGAATAGAGCTTTAGAATCAAAACGTTTACCTCGCGATAGAGGTAGCGTCATCAATGAATGCTATGGGGAGACATTAATTCCTCTCCCTTGTATCTTTACTATTCTTAAATAGTTAAATAATAATATTCCGTTCCTCTAAATAATAAACCCGTCCAGTCTTTAGAGTTTCAAGCGCGAATGCGAGAAATATTAATGTGCATGCCAATAATTTGTGTAATGAACGTCGACTCGGCGTGGGGGGAGGGACGCGACGCCATCGTCAGTCGGTGAGGGAGTCGGTACACGTACACGTGGGGAACCGAAGAGAGGCAGACCTGCGCTTACCGTACTCACAAAAGACGCCATTGTCCGGCAAATAGGACACTTGTGTCTATCCACAGATGAAAGCCGCCACTGTGAGGCGTGAACGACCTTGCAGATAATATCTTCAACTAGTGCTGGTGTTAAATAAGGGACCCCTAGACTTGGTTCCTGACGACACGTGATCAGCCAACTTGAAACGTACAAATCCAGGATAAGCTCACCTGAATTTAGGATACGTAATTACGGCAATCTTAATACTTACACAGTGCCCACAGTTAAGTACTTTTATTTGATGCATCATTTATAAGTGTATTAATGGCAGGGTGATTGCACGTCACGCGGCAAGACAACACCTAATAACAGGTGATTAGAATTCTATCTGTAGATATCAATAATCTTGAATATGTATTGAGTAGTTAAATCAATTGCTACTGGTAGTCATTTATCTTGCAGCTCGAGAGACGAATTCCTCATGCTGTCTTCTCCATGCTAACCGTGTCATTCGTCGGTGTACCAGACTTGGAGATTAAGAGGACTGCCAGGGTTATCTAAAGGAATCTATTACCAGCTAAGGCTTATTTCTTTTTATTCATAACTTTGCAATTTGATACATTCAGAATGTACAATATAATGTGTGATTTACTGTAACTCATTATTATGCTCATATTCATGTTCTTCTTTGTATGAATAATATTATATTCAACATTAATTATAGGATTAGATTATTATTAATAGAATTAGTGAACGAACCACACTGATTCCTGGACGTACTGACCTCCAGTAATAACCCCCCAATGTAGGTGTTTGAGGTTTGGTTTTAATAATACAGCCCATTAATTATTCTTATGATCATACTTTCTAGTCATATCCATAGTCACTGGTTTACAAAGGGGATATGAATAGGGTATTCATAGTATCAACACCAAATTTCTGGTGGAATAAAACATAAACAATTGTGAACGTGAAAGTTACCCATGAAGGTGGTATAGAAAACCACGAAAAGACGACCGTCTTAGTGTGGAAGGAAAAGCAGAGTAATATTGTTTATTACTTGTCAAATACCATTTTTTTATAAAACAAAATTTTTTTAAATAACATTTAATTATTAATATAAAAGTAAAACAAAGCCTCGAAAAATCTTATTTATTTGTAAAAAATTTAAAAATGTTAACACAAAACTCTACTCTCTTAATATTACCTAAAAAAAATATTATTATTATAAAAGAAACTTCAACGTATTACAGTATTACTAATTTAAACTTAAAATTTTGAGTGTACATAGGAAAAAAAATTGTATTTACAGTCATAGTAAGTAGGCATCACTTAACTACTGTGTACTACAGGTGTTTGCGTTGTATAATACTTACTGAGTACCGTGTTTTAAGGCCAGTGGTTGTCACAGAAACTCGGGTTTCAACAGGTTGTTGTTGTTGTTAGTGTTTTGATCAGGCGGCCACAGAACACTAAGCCTTGAACCAACAGGTGGCCACAGATCACTAAACATAGTGCCAACAGGTGGGCCACATAGCACTAAAATTAGAGCCAACAGGTAGCCACATAGTGCTAAGCTTAGAGCCAGCAGGGAACCACATAGCACTAAGCTTAGAGCCAGCAGGTGGCCACATAGTGCTAAGCTTTAAGCCAGCAGGTGGCCACATAGCGCTAAGATTAGAGCCAGCAGGTGGCCACATAACGCTAAGCTTTGAGCCAGCAGGTGGCCACATAGCGCTAAGATTAGAGCCAGCAGGTGGCCACATAACGCTAAGCTTTGAGCCAGCAGGTGGCCACAGCGCTAAGCTTTGAGCCAGCAGGTGGCCACATAGAGCTAAGATTAGAGCCAGCAGGTGGCCACATAGCGATAAGCTTTGAGCCAGCAGGTGGATACATAGCACTAAGATTGGAGCCAGCAGGTGGCCACATAGCACTAAGATTGGAGCCATCAGGTGGCCATAGAGCAGTAAACATTGAGCCAGCAGGTGGCTACATAGCGCTAAGCTCAGAGCTAGCAGGTAGTCACATAGCGCTAAGATTAGAACCAGCAGGTGGCCACATAGCTCTAAGCTTTGAGCCATCAGGTAGCCACATAGCGCTAAGCATAGTGTCAGCAGGTGGCCATATAGCGCTAAGCTTTGAGCCAGCAGGTAGCCACATAGCGCTAAGCTTTGAGCCAGCAGGTAGCCACAGAGCAGTAAAAATAGAACCAGCAGGTGGCCACAGATCAATAACATAAGAGACAACAGATCAACCCGTCCTCTTAAAAATAACGTCACTTTTGGCGCGTATGCGCACTATGGCCAAATTTGGACGTAATTTGAAATGAAATCGACTCACAAAAGTGACGTACTGTTCCGTTTTCTGTTTGAGTCGTCCGGCCCTCCTCGGACAGGTTAGAAGAGGAACTTTCAATTTACGTTTCTCATAACGTTTTGAAACCTTATGAGAATTTCCTGCCCACCTAACCTATCAGAGGTCCCTTAACTTACTGTTGTTGAAAAAAAAATCCCAAATTTATTTCCAATTTATTTTAATTTTCAAATTACGTCCATATTCGGCCATACGGGCAAACGGCCAAAAGCGACGATCTTTTTAAGAGGACAGGTTGAACAGATGGCCACAGAGCACTAAGCCTAGAGCCAGCAGGTGGCCACAGAGCACTAAGCCTAGAGCCAATAGGTGGCCACAGATCAGTACATAGAGCCAACAGATGGCCACAGAGCACTAAGCCTAGAGCCAGCAGGTGGCCACAGAGCACTAAGCCTCGAACCAGCGGTGGCCGCAGAGCGCTAAGCCAGCTGGTGGTAACAGTCCAGTCCACTTAACCTAGAGCTAACAGGTAGCCATAATAGGAGAGAACATCTTAAAATGCAGTGGAACATCACATTAATATTATATCATTACTGAGATTCTCATATCACGGAGACTCAGTGTAATAAAGGCACCTTAACATCATCTTATGTATATGCTGATATAATGATACCAACAACTGGCTACATAGCTCAAAGTAAATTGCCAGCAGGTTGCCACAGATCTGTAATTCTGCTCTGTTACAGTCTCGCAGAGCAGTCTCCGTGGGGTAGTGTTAAGACGCTCGCCTGGCGTTCCGCGAGCGCTTTATCCTGGGTTCGTATCCTGGCCGGGGAGGCTTTACTGTGCACAAATCCTTAACTGTGGCCTCTGTTTAACTCAACAATAACATGGATACTTGGTTGTAAAAGCGATTCTTTGCGGGGGTCGTATTCCAGGGAACAAAGGATTAAGGACTTGCCCGAAACGCTACGCGTACTAGTGGCTGTACAAGTATGTAACAACTCTTGTATAATGTAAATGTATAAATAAAAAAATCTAGAGCCATCAGGTGGCCACAGAGCACTAAGCCTTAAGCCATCAGGTGGCCACAGAGCACTAAGCCTTAAGCCATCAGGTGGCCACAGAGCACTAAGCCTAAAGCCATCAGGAGGGGACAGTGCACTTAACTTAGAGCCAACAGGTAGCCACAACGGGAGTGTAACAGCTTAAAAATATAGTGCCACATTACACTAATATTATATTAATTACTCAGGTTCTCATACGACCTGTTGGGGGACCGGTCGGCCGAGCGGACAGCACACTGGACTTGTGATCCTGTAGTCCTGGGTTTGATCCCAGGCGCTGGCGAGAAACAATGGGCAGAGTTTCTTTCACCCTATGCCCTTGTTAACTAGCAGTAAAATAGGTACCTGGGTGTTAGTCAGCTGTCACGGGCTGCTTCCTGGGGATGGAGGCCTGGTCGAGGACCGGGCCGCGGCGACACTAAAAGCCCCGAAATCATCTCAAGATAACCTCATATGACAGGGACTCAGTGTAATAAAGGCACCTTAACATTAACTTATGTAAATGCAGATTTAATGTTTTCTCAACTACATTGATAGCTTTTGTTTGATGGGGAGAAAATGCAAAAGTTTGTAGAGAAAAGGGAAGAGAGGGAGAGGGAAGGGAAAGGAGAAGATGAAGGGAAAAGGGATAATGATTTGAGCTGCTACAGACAGGAGCTTTCAGCAAAGTATTCTCTTTACATTTACTTGAAACTTTGTTTCGTGAGAATGTATACATTTTTACAGCGATGTATAATTTTATACAATGTAACAGTTTTTGGCACTGGATAATTTTTTTTAACCGTTTATGCCTCCAAAATCTAGAAAATAGTTATTATTTTAAGAAACTTGCGTTAGATCTAGACTTAGAGAGCTTAGGGAAGATGTCTAGGGCAAAGATCAAAGGCACAATTTAAAGCTTTAGGGTAATAATATTAATTTTTTCCCTTCATTGGAGGCATAACAAATTTGAAAACAACACACAATCAGCTACTCTTCCTAAGGCTTCCCAATCGTCAAGAAACTGTCGTCCTACAGTGTCATTAAACCTAACCTACCAGAGGACCCATAACAGAAAACCGGACATTAGGTCACTTAAGCGAGCCGCTTACACTTTCTAGTACGACTACTTTTGGCCTTAGGTAGACTATACGTCAAAATGCGACGTTCTATTAGAAAGACGGCTTTACACACTACCCAGGGGAAATGGCTGTAATGTTACAGTGTATTATGTAATGAGGTTGGTGTCAGGCTCTGTATTTTAATGAATTATTTCCGTTAAACACGACGGTGTAAAGTAGAACAACTTCACAGTACTCAGTGACACATTTAGGGTCACGTGACCAAGTACTGACAGTTAGAGGAAACCAGTGATGTCATGCACTAAGCAGGACCCCAGTGACGTCATGTATTAAGCAAGACCCCGGTGACGTCATGCACTAAGCAGGACCTCTCGTAAATGTGAGGACTCTGACATGCGAATTGATTCACTTTTTTTTGCAGTGATCATTGTAAGGCACTGTTAAAAACCTATTAGGCGGTGAATGGCGTAAATGTGTGAACATCAGTCAGGTGGAGGAGGGGTGATGTATCCATGACAACGGCGTCGTATCTTCCCTTTAACCGGTATTTAAATACAACATAACAAGTGAATGAGAATGAAATGTCCAAAATCTGAACAATGTTGCAGCATAACAAGTAGGAAGACGTGTTGGAACATCATCATGCTTCTAAACTCAATGATAAACTATTAGGATGTCTTGCAACATCATCTCTCGTCAAGGTTCTAAACTCTATGACCAAGTATTAGAATATGTTGCAACATCATTATGCTTCAAAACTCTATGACCAAGTATTAGAATATGTTGCCACATCATCAATTTTCTAAACTCTATGACCCAAATATTAGGATATGTTGCAACATCATCATGCTTCTAAACTCATATTTTAGTTTAGAAAAGTATTTCATTATAAATATTGAATTCCATGAGTCTTGACATGGGATTGAGCGCATGGGCATGTTGACAATTTCTTTTGGAAAATCTGCCTTGCTCGTGTTGATATCAATTATATTTACATGTGTTTGGATATCACGCATAATGACGTTGTCCGGATCTTCCACTTTCAAGCTGTTTATTGTTATAACCATAACCAGGCACTGCATCACCAACCTCCACAAAGCCCTAAACAACATCATCAACAGCCTCCACACCCTCAGCTACAACATAACCATAACCAGGCAGTGCATCACCAACCTCAACAAGGCCCTGAACAACATCAACACCAGCCTCCACACCCTCAGCCACAACATAACCATAACCAGGCACTGCATCCAATTGCAGGATAAGGATTAGGGACTGGACGGGGGGGAGGAAGGAATGGTGCCCATTAGCTAAGTGATCCCCACTTACTGACGACTGTGACAATGGCGTAAGAATACGGAACACAAAGGGGATATTAATAGGGTATTCAAAGTATCAACACAAAATTTCCGTAGGAATAAAACAAAAAATTGTGAACATAAAAGTTACCCATGAAGGTCGGTATAGAAAACAACGAAAACACGACCGACTCAGAGTAGGAGGAAAAAAAAATTATTAATATTAATTACTTCTCAAATACAATTAGTTTATATCATATAATTTTTTTGTAATTACAAGATTATTTATTTATATAAAATTCAAATAATTTTTTTTCGTGTTATTAAAAGATTAAGAAAATTTACCACAAAACTCTTTGGAATTTATATTAGTAAAATTTTTTATATTTATATAATTGAATTTATATAATTGAATTGAAATTATATAATTTATATAATTTATATGATTATCATATGATATGATAATCGAACTTTATATCCTTAAAATTTGAGAGTATACATAAGACAAATTTCACCCTTTAGTTATCAATAAGTAGGTATCACTTAAGTCCTGTGTAATACAGTTGTTAGTGTGTATAATAGTGTAGTATAACACTTACTGTATATTCGTTCTAAGGCCAGTGGTAATCGCAGAAACTCGTGTTTCAATAGGTTGTTGTTGGTGTTTTGTCACTCTGTTGTTTGGTCAGGTGGCCACATAGCAGTAAGCCTTGAGCCAGCAGGTGATCACAGTGTACTTAATCCCAGTGACGTCATGCACTGAGCAGGACCCCAGTGACGTCATGCAATAAGCAGGACCCAGTGACGTCATGCAATAAGCAGGACCCAGTGACGTCATGCAATAAGCAGGACCCAGTGACGTCATGCAATAAGCAGGACCCCAGTGACGTCATGCATTAAGCAGGACCCCAGTGACGTCATGCACTAAGCAGGACCCCAGTGACGGCATGCACTAAACAGGATCCTAGTGACGTCATGCACTAAGCAGGACCCCTCATGAATGTGAGGACTCTGACATGAGAATGGACTCACTGCTCTGTTCAGTGATCATAAAACGGAACAGAACGTCACTTCTGTGAGTCGATTTCATTTCAAATTACGTCCAAATTTGGCCATAGCGCGCATACGAGCCAAAAGTGACGTTATTTTTAAGAGGACGGGTTGACAAACACCTGCTTTCTGGTTGTTTCTTCAATTCAATAGCAATATTTCTGCACTCACTGTGTTGATGCAGTGTGTACTGCATCTGCAAACACTGCATCCAGTTACAAGATAAGGATTTGGGTGGGTTGATGGGGGGGGGGGGGATGGAAGGAAGGAATGGTGCCCAGTAGCTAAGTGATCCCCACTTACTGACGACTGTGACTGTGGCCTAAGAATACGGTACACAAAGGGAATATTAATAAGTTATTCAAAATATCAAGACAATTTCTGTTAGAATGAAACATAATAAAATTCAATATAACAAATACCCATTAAATCGGTATAGAAAACCTCGACCATATGTGTGCAGGATATTAATAATTATTACTTCTTAAATAAAATTAATTAGTGAGTAAAAAACATTTTAACATTAAAATTTTAAAGTAATATAAAATTAAAACAAATTTATAACTATTTTTCACACTTTTTAGGCACATTTATAAATTTTAACATACAATTTTACTATATTTATTTTCTTGAAATTTTCTTTATTCATATAAACTGAAACTTTAAACAATTATATTAATTCAAAATAGTTATTAAAATTTTGAATAGACATAGACACCATGAAACTTTGCTATTAGCATAGGGCTGGGATCATATAGCTACTGTGTAATACGGTGGTCGTCGCGTTTGTAAGTGTTGGGGACATTTAGCTACTGTGTACCCTGTTCTGAGGCCAGAAGTTGTCAAAGAATTGAACGATTCAACAGGAGATTTTTAATGTTAGTGTTACGGTCAGGTGGCCACAGAGCAGTAAGCCTAGAGCCAGCAGGTGGCCACAAGGGAAGAGAACAGCCTAGGAATATAGTGCCAAATTACACTATTGCACTTATATTAATTACTCAGATTCGTCATTTAACGGAGACTCAGTGTAATAAGGGCACCCTAACATCACATATAAATGCGGATTTAATGTTTTCCCAACTATATTGACAGCTCTTGTTTGATGGGGAGAAAATGCAAAGGTATGTATAGAAGAGAGGGAGAGAGGAATAGAGGGATAGAGGAAGAGAGGGTGAGAGGGAGGGAAAGAAGGAGAAAATGAAGGGAAAAGGGATAATGATTCGGACTGCTACAGATAAAGGCTTTCAGCAATGTCTTTTACATTTCCTTCTCTTTACATTTACCTAAATTTTTGTTTTGTGACATTGTAAACATATTTACAGCAATGTTTAAATTTATACAATGAAAGAGTGTTTGGCCCTGGATAATATAAACTTATTTTAATTGCTTATGCTTCCAGAATGTAGAAAATGGTTATTATTTTTTAGAAACTTGCCTTAGAGAGTTTGGGGAAGATGTCTAGGGCAAAGGTCAAGAAAACAATATAAAGCTTTAAGGTAATAATATCAATTTTTTGCCTACATTGGAGGCATAACAAATTTGAAAAGAGTACATACTCAGGAAGTGTGTATTCTGAGTGTGTACGGACGCCTGACAAATGGGTGTACAGCGCTTCTTTAGATTCCTTTTTTAGTTTAGAATATAGTTTAGAAACATATTTCATTATAAATTTTGAATTCCCTGAGTCTGGCCCCGGGGCTGAGTGCATAGGAATGTTATCTACTTCTCTTGCAAAATCTGAGTCACTCGTGTTGATATCAATTATATTTACAGGGGTTTGGATATCACGCATAAAGAAGTTGTCCGGATCTTCCACTTTCATGTTTATATTGTAGTGCTTATTGTTATAACCATAACCAGGCACTGCATCACCAACCTCAACAAGGCCCTGAACAACATCAACACCAGCCTCCACACCCTCAGCCACAACATAACCATAACCAGGCACTGCATCACCAACCTCAACAAGGCCCTGAACAACATCAACACCGGCCTCCACACCCTCAGCCACAACATAACCATAACCAGGCACTGCATCACCAACCTCAACAAGTCCCTGAACAACATCAACACCAGCCCCCACACCCTCAGCCACAACATAACCATAACCAGGCACTGCATCACCAACCTCAACAAGGCCCTGAACAACATTAATTAACACCAGCCTCCACACCCTCAGCCACAACATAACCATAACCAGACACTGCATCACCAATCTCAACAAGGCCCTGAACAACATCAACACCGGCCTCCACACCCTCAGCCACAACATAACCATAACCAGGCACTGCATCACCAACCGCAACAAGGCCCTGAACAACATCTACACCGGCCTCCACACATTCAGCCTCAACATAACCATAACCGGACATTACATCCATTTGTTGGGTAAGGATTTGGGATTGGACGGGGGAGAGAGTGGGGATTGGAATGATGCCCAATAGCTAAGTGATCCCCACTTACTGACGACTGTGACAGTGGCCTAAGAATACGGTACACAGAGGGGATATTAATAGGTATTCAAAGTATCAACAGAAAATTTCTGGTGGAATAAAACATAAAAAATCCTTAACATGAAAGTTTCCCATGAGGGTGGTATAGAAAACAACGAAAAGACGACCAACTCAGAGTAGGAGGAAAAGAAAGATAGTAACATTTATTACTTCTTGAATACAATTTGTTTTTGATACTTAAATTTTTTAAAAGGCGATTTTATTTAGTATTAAAATGTTAAAAGCATTTTTAATTTTTTTTTAAAGTTTTCTAAAGTTAACATAAAATTTTGCAGTGTTTATATTACTCCAAAAAGAAATATTTATATATTAGTCACTTATTTTTATTTGTTTAACAAAATGCTTCACCGACAAAATTTTGAGTATTTATTTATAAGCAAGGTAATATCTACAGCAAATAGGCAATACCTAACAACTTTGTACTACAGTTGTTAGCGTGTTGTGTAACATTTACTGTGTACCGTCCAGTGGTAGTCGCAGAAACTCGTGTTTCAACAGGTTGTTGTTGGTGTTTTAGTCACGCTGGTGTTTCTTGTTGTTAGTGTCTTGGTCACGCTGGTGTTTCTTGTTGTTGGTGTTTTGGTCACGCTGGTGTTTCTTGTTGTTGGTGTTTTGGTCACGCTGGTGTTTCTTGTTGTTGGTGTTTTGGTCACGCTGGTGTTTCTTGTTGTTGGTGTTTTGGTCACGCTGGTGTTTCTTGTTGTTGGTGTTTTGGTCACGCTGGTGTTTCTTGTTGTTAGTGTTTTGGTCACGCAGGTGTTTCTTGTTGTTGGTGTTTTGGTCACGCTGGTGTTTCTTGTTGTTAGTGTTTTGGTCACGCAGGTGTTTCTTGTTGTTGGTGTTTTGGTCACGCTGGTGTTTCTTGTTGTTGGTGTTTTGGTCACGTTGGTGTTTCTTGTTGATGGTGTTTTGATCACGCTGGTGTTCCTTGTTGTTAGTGTTTTGGTCACGCTGGTGTTTCTTGTTGTTGGTGTTTTGGTCACGCAGGTGTTTCTTGTTGTTGGTGTTTTGGTCACGCTGGTGTTTCTTGCTGTTAGTATCTTGGTCACGCTGGTGTTTCTTGTTGTTGGTGTTTTGGTCACGCTGGTGTTTCTTGTTGTTGGTGATTTGGTCACGCTGGTGTTTCTTGTTGTTAGTGTTTTGGTCACGCAGGTGTTTCTTGTTGTTGGTGTTTTGGTCACGCTGGTGTTTCTTGTTGTTAGTATCTTGGTCACGCTGGTGTTTCTTGTTGTTGGTGTTTTGGTCACGCTGGTGTTTCTTGTTGTTGGTGTTTTGGTCACGCAGGTGTTTCTTGTTGTTGGTGTTTTGGTCACGCTGGTGTTTCTTGTTGTTAGTGTTTTGGTCACGCAGGTGTTTCTTGTTGTTGGTGTTTTGGTCACGCTGGTGTTTCTTGTTGTTGGTGTTTTGGTCACGTTGGTGTTTCTTGTTGATGGTGTTTTGATCACGCTGGTGTTCCTTGTTGTTAGTGTTTTGGTCACGCTGGTGTTTCTTGTTGTTGGTGTTTTGGTCACGCAGGTGTTTCTTGTTGTTGGTGTTTTGGTCACGCTGGTGTTTCTTGTTGTTAGTGTTTTGGTCAGGTGGTCACAGTGTACTTAATCCCAGTGACGTCATGCACTAAACAGGACCCCAGTGACGTCATGCACTAAGCAGGACCCAGTGACGTCAATTCACTAAGCTGGACTCCAGTGACGTCAGCACTAAGCAGGACCTCAGTGACGTCATACATTAAGCAGGAGCCCAGTCACGTCATGCACTAAGCAGGACCCCTCATGAATGTGAGGACTCTGACATGTGAATGGACTCACTGCTCTGTGCAGTGATCATTGTAAGGCACTGTTAAACACCTGCTTTCTGGTTGTTTCTTCAATTCAATAGCTTTATCTCAATATTTTTGCACTGTGTAGATGCAGTGTGCACTGCATCCAGTTACAGGATAAGGATTTGGGATAGGACTGGGAAGGAAGGAATGGTGCCCAGTAGCTAAGTGATCCCCACTTACTGACGTCTAAGTGGCCTAAGAATATGGTTCATAAAGGGGATATTAATAGGGTATTCAAAATATCAAAACAATTTCTGTTAGAATGAAACATAATAAAACTCAATATAACAATTACCCATTAAATCAGTATAGAAAACCACGACCATATGTGTGCAGAATATTAATAATTATTACTTCTTAAGTATAATTAGTTAATGAGAAGAAAATTTTTTTAGTATTGAAATTTGAAAATTAATGTAAAATTAAAAAAGTACTATAATTATTTTGTAAACTTTCTTTTAACACGTTTATAAATTTAAACATAAAATTTTACTTGATTTATTTTCTGTAATTTTTTTAATAATATAAAAAGAAATTTACGAAAACTACATAAATAGTAAATTGTTTTTAAAATTTGAATGCACATAGCACCCATAAAACTTTGTTATCGGCAGCAGGCTGGGTTCATATAGCTACTTTGTAATACGGTGATCGTCGCATATGTAAGTGTTGGGGACATTTAGCTACTGTGTACCGTGTTCTGAGGCCAGTAGTTGTCAAAGAATTTAACCATTCAACAGGTGATTTTTAATGTTAGTGTTACGGTCAGGTGGCCACAGAGCAGTAAGCATAGAGCCAGCAGGTGGCCACAGAGAAGTAAGCCTAGAGCCATCAGGTGGCCACAGAGCAGTAAACCTAGTGCCAGCAGATGGTCACAAGGGAAGAGAACACCCTTAATATATATAATGCTAAATTACCCTATTGCACTTATATTAATTACTCAGGTTCGTCATTTAACGGAGACTCAGTGTAATAAGGGCACACTAACATCATCTCATGTAAATGCTGATTTAATGTTTTCCCAACAATATTGACAGCTCTTGTTTGATGGAGAGAAAATGCAAAGGTATGTAAAGAAGAGAGGGAGAGAGGAATAGAGGGAATGGGAGGGAAGGAAGGAGAAGATGAAGGGAAAAGGGATAATGGTTCGGACTGCTACAGATAAAGGCTTTAAGCAATGTCTTTTACATTTCCTTCTCTTTACATTTACCTAAATCTTTGCTTTGTGACATTGTAAACATTTTTATAGCAAAATATAAATTTATACACTGAAACAGTGTTTGGCCCTGGATAATATAAACTTGTTTTTAATTGCTTATGCCTCCAAAATCTAGAAAATGGTTATTATTTTTTAGAAACTTCCCTTAGAGAGCTTGGGGAAGATGTCTAGGGCAAAGGTGAAAGGCACAATTTAAGGCTTTAAGGTAATAATATCAATTTTTTGCCTACATTGGAGGCATAACAAATTTGAAAACAGTATATACTCAGGAAGTGTGTATTCTGAGTGTGTACGGACGCCTGACAACTGGGTGGACAGCGCTTCCTTAGACTCCTTTTTAAGTTTAGAATATAGTTTAGAAAAATATTTCATTATAAATATTGTATTCTATTAATCTGGACTTGGGGCTGAGTGCATGGGCATGTTGTCAATTTCTCTTGCAAAATCTGCCTCGCTCGTGTTGATATGAATTATTTTTACAGGGGTTTGGATATCACGCATAAGAGTTGTTCGGATCTTGCACTTTCATGTTGTTTATTGTAGTGCCTATTGTTATAACCTTAACCAGGCACTGCATCACCAACCTTAACAAGGCCCTGAACAACATCTACACCAGCCTCCACACCCTCAGCCACAACATAACCATAACCAGACACTGCATCACCAACCTCAACAAGGCCCTGAACAACATCAACACCAGCCTCCACAACATAACCATAACCAGGCACTGCATCACCAACCTCAACAAGGCTGTTACGGCCCTCTCGGGACGCAACGGGGTTCTCACTCTGATGTTGTTAGAGGAAGATATATGTATCCGTTCCCAAGCCAGTATTGGCTATCAAGGGATGAGATCCGTGACGCAAGTAACTTAAAGGGGGTAGGGAAAGAAAGCTAAGAACTTAATATTATATAATGTCCATCACCGATTAAATATATAAAAAGCAAAAAGTGCACAGGGGGAGGGTATCAACACTATACAAGGGGATTAATCCTTCATCGTGGTCTTCTGCTGAAGACGCTGGTGCCACACCACTTGGTGCTGAGTCCTTGGTGCTTTCTTCGTGGCCTCACGACGTGTCCTCTGAGAATGCCGAGCCTACCCGGGCCACAGGTCAGCCAAAACGCAGGTCCACTGGGGGCACCGTCGTGGAGGCCGTCAACCACACGTCCAGCTGGTCTGCTGGCAGGTACTGAGCCACCAAGGCTGGTACGGCCACTCCACGAACGATATAAGGGGTACGCCCTAGACAGGAGTCTCGTGTGATATCACAAATCACCCTCCTGTCCTCAATACCCCAGTGGATGATCGTCTCCAACAGTCGGTCCCGGGTAAATCCTTTCACTGCCACTCCAATGGCAGGCTAACACACCACAGTGTTCTTCCGGGGGGACGACGTAACAACAGCTGCAGCAAACTTCACCGTATGGAGACTGGCTGCCTCGGGTAGACTGACTCAACCTTCAACACAGTGGTCCCAGGTCGACTCTGTAAACAGACACGTCATCAATAACTGGGACACTAAATCACCTCACTTACGGGTTCGGGTGCAAACACCTGACGTATCCAGTCCATAGATGGCGCTGTCGTCGGAGCACCACCTCACCAGAGGTCAGGAGCGGCTGTGTTGTGAGCTGCACAGGACTGGAAACTGGCCCTTGTGGCCGATATTCGCCGTCCTCATCCGGTGTCGTCGTTCGTTTGGCGGGGGTTTCGGGAGCTGACCCACAGATGGCGTAGTTGTTACTGCTCCTTGCTCGGACGCTGGATCCGGGTTCGTAACACCTCCCCACCAAAAGAATTTGGTTTGGGGTTCTATAAAAAGAAACACAAACTAAATTAGTACGGCGACACAACTCCAAATGGACACACATGCATTATAATCTGGAATGGTGAGGCTGTCTCGTCCACAGAACTGTCCTACTGGGCAATTCCGGCTCAACGGGAACTTGAAGATTGAAGGCGATGTCCTGCCTGGCGTAACCTTCCACGTCTCCACTGCGATGTCAAGCAGGGGCATCATCTCACCTCTCTCGAGTACGGATTGGTTTCGACACGATCTGGGGTGACTCGACACTTCCCTATGTCGTGGCCCCGATGATGGCTGACCACAGACGGCATTTCTGGTGCCGGTCCGATGGTCCTTCAGGGAGACAGGAACCTGGAATACAGGGGTCTGATAATTCAGAGTGATAGCGACAGCGGGTAAAACAGTACTTACAGCATACTCTACTAGGTCCACACCTAGTCCCAACGGGGCTGTTCGTACGTCGCAGGTGGCATTCGCTCTGCCCCCGTCAGGTCGACCAACGTTCCGCATAACGCTGTGTTGAGGCTCAGCAATCACGCGGGGGGTGTCAACCTGTCGGAAACAGTCACTCATATTATCACATGTCGTACCTCCTGTATCAACCATCACCTTCCAGGTCCCTTCTTCAACTGCAACACCTGCAGTACAAATCTCCAATCCCTGGGACCTCTTCACGATGTTCATGGGAGCCATCATTCGTCGGGTCGTCCACCGGTCCTCACCGAGAGCACAAACGAGAACACATACGAGAATCAAACAAAATACTGCTAGAAAACATTTGGTCATCTGAGGGATAAGCTTCCTGAACTTGTCATGTCCATAGCCGGCACCATCCACTAGCCTGGCTTGGACAGAAGAGGGCACTAGACCTTTTGAACACACCTCACCTACCTCTGACGTCTGAGGAATCTCTGGCTGGTTCACTACACGCTGTAACTTGCCATACCGCAAGCACACCTCAGCCTTCGCTCCAGACTCGTTGGTATCCGTGGGTGCCTGCACACGAGGCCTCTCTTCTAGCTCAGGTACCTCTGCCTTCTTAACCTCATGTTCCTTGTCGAGAGAAGAATTAGAAGTCTCTGCTAGAATATCGTCGATCTGCGGGTGAGAGGACAAATTAAATATGTTTAAATCCGGGTCTGTCTTTACCTGGACATTACCATTGCCTGTTACCCTCAGACCGTGCTGTTCCGGTAGACTCGTCCGCAACCTTGGGAAGATTGATGCTCCAATCTGTCACCAAGTCGTGGGCTAGTACCACGTCAATCCCAGCCACAGGGAGGGTATCGACTACTGCCAACTCACATGTGCTGCTGAAATAAGGCGAGTCAAGATGTACTGGCACTAAGGGGGCGATATACTGCGTTCTCGGAAACCCAAACAGGACAACCTGTCGTCTCCCGTCCACACTTACTCCCTCGGGTAACGAGCTCTTCACGATCAGGGACTGGGCTGCTCCACTATCTCTGAGCACTACAACTGATCTACCAGTATGATCACTCGTTACATACCCGCATGAAGTGTGAGGGGCAAACAAACTTGGTCCTTCCTGCGTCATCGTAGACTGGTTTCCTGTTGGTGGTGTAACACAGCTCATCAACATCACCTCCCTTCGTGCGCTGCCACCTCTTCTGCCTCGGCACCTAGCAGCTATATGCCCTTTCTGCCCACAGGTCCAGCACACCATATTCCTCCTCGGGCTCCGGTGTTTCGGACTGCTAGGACTTGTTCTTCGGGGGCTACTTGGGGGCGTCTTCTTAGCGCTTTGTGGGACGGGTCTTTCTTCTTCATCATGAGGTCTGTCAAACCGGCGCTGGTAATTCCTTGGGACGTACTTAGCAGACGGCCTATGAGTCAGGATGTACTCTTCAGCTTTGGTGGCTGCTGCACTCAAGGTCTCTACCTGCTGTTCCTCTAAGTACGTCTTGAGGTCTCCAGACAAACAATCCTTGAAGTCCTCGAGCAGAATCAGCTGCTCGAGGTCTTCCCTGGTCTCCACCTTCCGAGAGGCGCACCATTCCTGGAAAAGTCGCTCCTTGATCGTGGCGAACTCTGTGAAAGTGTGCTCTGAGGTCTTCTTCAGGTTTCTGAACTTTTGCCTGTACGCCTCAGGTACCAATTGGTACGCCATGAGCACAACCTTCTTCACCTTGTCATAATCGCTGGAGTCGTCAAGGGATAACGTAGAGTAGGCGATTTGGGCCTTCCCAGTCAAGACTGACTGTATCATGATGGCCCAATTCTCCCTTGGCCACTCCAAAGAGGCAGCGACTTTCTCGAAGGCTGCAAAGAATTTTGACACTTCCTTCTCATGGAATTTGGGGACCATTTTGATGTTGCGTACCGGATCGAAGCTACTGGTGTCCGTTGTTTGCCTCCGACCACCGCCTAATCGCAAAACTTCTAGTTCATGTTGTCTCTCTCTTTCCTCTTTGTCTCGTCGTTCTTGTCTGTCTCGTTCTTCTCTTTCTCGCTCTCGTTCTTCTCTCTCTCGCTCTCGTTCTTCTCTCTCGTCTCTCTCTCTTCTCGTTCTTCTCTTCTCGCTCTCGTTCTCTCTCTCTGCTCTCGTTCTTCTCTCTCTCGTCTCTCTTCTCTTTCTCGCTCTTCTCTTCTTTCTTCTCTTTCTCTCTCTTCTCTCTCTCTTTTCTCTTCTCTTTCTAATTCTAAACGCCTCATCGCCAATTCTTTTTCTTTCATCTCCATTTCTTTATTTTTCATCTCCACTTCTTTATCTTTTAATTCCCGTTCTAATTCTAACTTTCTTCCACTCTATCTCACGATTGATCTCTAGGGCACGCATTTTGACTGTTAGGAAGCTGATATTAAGCTCACCTGCATCACTGTCAATGTCACTGCCCTTATCTTCCTTTTCCGTGGAAGCTATTTCCTCACCTTCCCTTGTACTAGGAGTCTCGCTTCCCTGTTTCTCTTCTGCCTTCAGGTGCCGGTGAACCTTGGACAAGATCTCCACACGGGAATCACTGGCACGGATCTTGATCTCCAGGTAGGCGCTCACTAGTACAAGCTCTGGTTTGCTCAAATATTTTAATCTGGCAAGACAATCCTCTCTGTTCAGAAAAGCCTGAACCTCGTCCAGATCATCGATGGTAGCTTTGTCTGCCATTGTCACAGATGGAACACTTAGCACTTAACACACTGCTTACACGTTAGCACTTAACACACCGAGCACTGTTCTACGCCAATATTGCACTTTATCGCACCAAACACTGCACTTGCCAATATTGCACGTAATCACTTCGGGCACCACACTACCCAATATTGCACTGAGTCCAAGCGAACACTTCGCTCTACAATATTGCACCGAATCACTGAGCACCGCACTAGTCAATATTGCACTTAATCGCTTAATCACAGCGAGCACCGCACTGCACAATATCGCACTTAGTCACTGAGCACCGCACAGGACGTATAACGTCACAATCGTCACACACATGGGGAATTATTTACAGGGATTACGCCACTTCACCACCCCTGTCAAACATACTTAACAAGGGGACGGATCCCGCTGGGGATGCCAATTAGGTTACGGCAATCTCGGGACGCAACGGGGTTCTCACTCTGATGTTGTTAGAGGAAGATATATGTATCCGTTCCCAAGCCAGTATTGGCTATCAAGGGATGAGATCCGTGACGCAAGTAACTTAAATGGGGTAGGGAAAGAAAGCTAAGAACTTAATATTATATAATGTCCATCACCGATTAAATATATAAAAAGCAAAAAGTGCACAGGGGGAGGGTATCAACACTATACAAGGGGATTAATCCTTCATCGTGGTCTCCTGCTGAAGACGCTGGTGCCACACCACTTGGTGCTGAGTCCTTGGTGCTTTCTTCGTGGCCTCACGACGTGTCCTCTGAGAATGCCGAGCCTACCCTGGCCACAGGTCAGCCAAAACTCAGGTCCACTGGGGGCACCGTCGTGGAGGCCGTCAACCACACGTCCAGCTGGTCTGCTGGCAGGTACTGAGCCACCAAGGCTGGTACGGCCACTCCATGAACGATAAAAGGGGTACGCCCTAGACAGGAGTCTCGTGTGATATCACAAATCACCCTCCTGTCCTCAATACCCCAGTGGATTATCGTCTCCAACAGTCGGTCCCGGGTAAATCCTTTCACTGCCACTCCACTGGCAGGCTAACACACCACAGTGTTCTTCCGGGGGGACGACGTCACAACAGCTGCAGCAAACTTCACAAGTATGGAGACTGGCTGCCTCGGGTAGACTGACTCAACCTTCAACACAGTGGTCCCAGGTCGACTTCTGTAAACAGACACGTCATCAATAACTGGAACACTAATACATCTCACTTACGGGCTCGGGCGCAAACACCTGACGTATCCAGTCCATAGATGGCGCTGTCGTCAGAGCACCACCTCACCATAGGTCAGGAGCGGCTGTGTTGTGAGCTGCACAGGACTGGAAACTGGCCCTTGTGGCCGATATTCGCCGTCCTCATCCGGTGTCGTCGTTCGTTTGGCGGGGGTTTCGGGAGCTGACCCACAGATGGCGTAGTTGTTACTGCTCCTTGCTCGGACGCTGGATCCGGGTTCGTAACAAAGGCCCTGAACAACATCAACACCAGCCTCCACACCCTCAGCCACAACATAACCATAACCAGGCACTGCATCACCAACCTCAACAAGGCCCTGAACAACATCAACACCAGCCTCCACACCCTCAGCCACAACATAACCATAACCAGGCACTGCATCACCAACCTCAACAAGGCCCTGAACAACATCAACACCGGCCTCCACACCCTCAGCCACAACATAACCATAACCAGGCACTGCATCACCAACCTCAACAAGGCCCTGAACAACATCAACACCAGCCTCCACACCCTCAGCCACAACATAACCATAACCAGGCACTGTATCACCAACCTCAACAAGGCCCTGAACAACATCAACACCAGCCTCCACACCCTCAGCCACAACATAACCATAACCGGACATTACATCCATTTGCTGGGTAAGGATTTGGGATTGGACGAGGAAGAGGGTGGGGATTGGAATGATGCCCAGTAGTTAAGTGATCCCCACTTACTGACGACTGTGAATGTGGCCTAAGAATACGGTACACATAGGGGGATATTAATAGGGTATTCGAAGTATCAACAGAAAATTTCTGGTGGAATAAAACATAAAAAATTGTTAATATGAAAGTTACCCATGAAGGCGGTATAGAAAACAACGAAGAGACGAACGACTCAGAGTAGGAGGAAAATAAAGCTAATAATTTTCATTACTTTTTAAATACAAATAGTTTTTATTACCTAAATTTTGTTCGTTCCAAATTTATTTAATAGTATTTTGTTGACCGTTTGTTTTAAATTTTTCAACCAAGTTTAAATTTTTCAAAAATTAACATAATATTTTGCAGTGTTAATAGTAATCGGGAGACAAATATTTATATAATAGTCACTTCATTATATGTTAAATTAGCAGTTAACATGCAAAATTTTTATTGTACAAAAGAAAGGAAGTTAATCTCTACAACAAGTAGGCAAAACTTTGTACTACAGTTGTTAGCGTGTGCTGAGGCCAATGATATTTGCAGAAACTCGTGTTTCAACAGGTTGTTGTTGGTGTTTTGGTCACGCTGATGTTTCTTGTTGTTGGTGTTTTGGTCACGCTGGTGTTTCTTGTTGTTAGTGTTTTGGTCACGCTGGTGTTTCTTGTTGTTGGTGTTTTGGTCATGCAGGTGTTTCTTGTTGTTGGTGTTTTGGTCACGCTGGTGTTTCTTGTTGCTGGTGTTTTGGTCACGCTGGTGTTTCTTATTGTTAGTGTTTTGGTCATGCAGGTGTTTCTTGTTGTTGGTGTTTTGGTCACGCTGGTGTTTCTTGTTGTTGGTGTTTTGGTCACGCTAGTGTTTCTTGTTGTTGGTGTTATGGTCACGCTGGTGTTTCTTGTTGTTGGTGTTTTGGTCACGCTGGTGTTTCTTATTGTTAGTGTTTTGGTCATGCAGGTGTTTCTTGTTGTTGGTGTTTTGGTCACGCTGGTGTTTCTTGTTGTTGGTGTTTTGGTCACGCTAGTGTTTCTTGTTGTTGGTGTTATGGTCACGCTGGTGTTTCTTGTTGTTAGTGTTTTGGTCACGCTGGTGTTTCTTGTTGTTGGTGTTTTGGTCACGCTGGTGTTTCTTGTTAATGGTGTTTTGGTCACGCTGGTGTTTCTTGTTGTTAGTATTTTGGTCAGGTGGCCACAGATCACTAAGCCTAGAGCCAACAGGTGGCCACAGAACAGTTGAGCCTAGAGCCAACAGGTGGCCACAGAACAGTAAGCCTAGAGCCAACAGGTAGCCATAGAACAGTAAGCTTAGAGCCAACAGGTGGCCAGAGAGCAGTAAGCCTAGAGCCAACAGGTGGCCAGAGAGCAGTAAGCCTAGAGCCAACAGATGGCCACAGAGCAGTAAGCCTAGAGCCAACACGTAGCAACAAGGGGAGAGAACATCCCAGACACTCAGTGCCACATCAATCAATTAATTAAATATAGGTCAAGATACCCTGTAAGGTGAACGTGGAAGTGGGGATAGGAGGAAGACTTAGTGGGGGGTGAGAGGAAGGGTTTTTAGGATGAGATAAAGTGCCAGGGCAAGACTCAGCTGCATGGCATTAAAACGTTATGACCGGACTAAGTGATGGAAGCAAGGAATCAGATTTTGTGACAACATTTCGTCTTTCAGTGAGCCCACGGTGATAGCAGCCCTCAGCTGGGTGTGTCTTGGAGGCTCACACCAGTTGTGATCTTGGTTTTCGCTAAACAACATCGTGCCCCGCAAAGAGTCTCTAGCAACCGGGAGCTAAAAGGTCCTCCCCCTTAAGAGTGGGGGGGGGGGAGAAGAGTTAAGGAGGCCAGCTGGGTAGTTCGGAGCTTGGTGATTGAGTAGTGGTATAAGAGGAGAGAGGAGTCATGTAAATGACGGAGCAGGGGGTGGGTCGTTAATCAGCTTAAAGAGCTTGTGCGTATTTCTAGGTCTAAACCTAATTTCTAGGTTTATATGCAAAGTGTGTTAGTTATATATATATATATATATATATATATATATATATATATATATATATATATATATATATATATATATATATATATATATATATCAATATATATATATATATATATATATATATATATATATATATATATATATATATATATATTTATATATATATATATACTGAGTCAATCGACTTGAGAATGGTCCAGGACGGACCGAAACGTCGTCGTCCCTTCAATTTCTAGTGTGTGGTCTGGTCAACATACTTCAGCCACGTTATTGTGACTCATCGCCTGCATCCTAATAAGGGTGTTGTTGAGGACGGTGTCGTAGTTGTCGTGGTAGGTGAGAATTATTGTGATCTGTTTCTTCCCCATAGTGTCCTAGACTATGTTCAGAGACGGGTCGTTCGCCCCCTCTTGCAGGGCCTCACTAGTGGTGAAGTCCTGCCAGTGGGTATGGAACACCCATCTCAGGGCCCTGTTCTGGGAACCCTGGAGTTGTTTCCTGTTTGTTGGTGCTGCCAGTGAGAGTGGGATGGGTGCATATGTTAGGAGTGGGAGGATAAGTGATATAGATAGAACTTGGTGGCTTGGGAGGCATGTCTGAAGGGGTATAGCTTTGATAGAGCTTCGGAGGCAACAGCTTTCTTGGATACTACGTGTGTGTGTGTGAAAACGGAGGTTGAAGTCTAATGTGAGTCCAAGTACTGTGGTGTTGTTAAGTCTTGGTATGTGGGTTGGGTTGGGTGACTGAGAGTAGAGTTTTAGTGGGGCTGGGTTTAGACGTTTGTTGTAGAAGAAGTGTGTGATTTTGGACTTGTTGGGGTTTGTTTTAATCCGCCAGTTGTGTTCCCAGAGGGGTACTTTGTCTATTTCTTCCTGTGCTATTCGTGTGAGGGCGTCTATCGAGTAACCTGAGATCAGTTGGGTTACGTCGTGAGCATAACAGAGGGTTATAGAGGTCAGTATGTTGGGTCAGGAATGTTATTTATGTAGAATAAGTATAGGGTCGGTGAGAGAACTGAGCCCTGGGGGATTCCTGCATTTAGGTTCAAGTATCCTGACAGCTTGCTGAGGAACTTAATCTGCATCTTTCTGTTTGTTAGAAAGCTGCATAGTAGCCTCTGCATGTTGTCAGGTAGTTGGAATAGAGTGCAGAGTTTGTATCGTAGGCCGTCGTGCCATATTGTATCAAACGCCTTTTCAATGTCCTTTGCTATGAGGGTCGTCTTGACCCATTGGTGCTTGTTAATGGAGAGGTAATTTGTTACTATGTTGAGTGCATCTTGTGTGGAGCGGTGTTGTCTGAAACCAAATTGTTTGTCTGTTAGTATGTTTTGGCGCTCTAGGTGATGTCTGAGTTTGTGATTTATAAGTTTTTCGTATATTTTTCCTAGTGTCTCTAGTAGGCTGATCGGTCTGTAGTTCTTGGAGTCTGTCGGGGATTTTGGGGGGTTTCGGGATGAGGATTGCTGTGGCTTCTTTGAATGGGCTTAGGAAATATCCAGATGCTAGTGAGGCGTTGTATACGTCAGAGAGTGCAAGGACTAGGGAGTTGGGAAGTTGTTTGAGGAGAGCTTGGCCTATGTTATAGGCTCCTGGGGCTTTTCGTCAGGTATTTTTAAGCATGAGTTTTACTTCAGCTGGTTGTATCGATGCTGTGAGGTGACTTTGTAAGTCGTCTAGTGTCGTGAGGTCAATGGTGAGTAGATGGTCTGAGGGTTGTGTCGGGTCCATGTTTCTACTCTGTTTATGTTTTGTATTGCTGTTGGCTGTAGGAGCGGGGGCTGTATTGCTGTGGAGCCGGTCGGCCGAGCGGACAGCACGCTTGACTTGTGATCCTGTGGTCCCGGGTTCGATGCCGGGCGCCGGCGAGAAACAATGGGCAGAGTTTCTTTCACCCTATGCCCCTGTTACCTAGCAGTAAAATAGGTACCTGGGTGTTAGTCAGCTGTCACGGGCTGCTTCCTGGGGGTGGAGGCCTGGTCGAGGACCGGGCCGCGGGGACACTCAAGCCCCGAAATCATCTCAAGATAACCTCAATATAAGAAGAAGAAGGGGCAGGGGGCTATGATGGTTGAAGGAGTCCTGCCAGTGTTGTTTGAATATGTCTATTAGTTCTGAAGGGTCAGTGAAATTTGACTGTTATGAGTGAGGTCTGTAAAAACAGAAGAGGAGGAGTTGCCCTAGATCCTCGTTATGAAGTTCCAGAATTGTTGTGTTGTTTTCCTCTATAGTTCAGTCTTTTTGTATGAGTTTCTTCCAGTGGTTGGCATGGTCGAGGTCTAGGCTGTTGAGTATGTGGTTTTTTAGTATAGTGAGGTCTGTGTTTTCCTGGCTGTATATGTGAAGGTTGCGGGAGAATCTGTTGTGGTAGCAGATGAGTAGACTTTTGGTTCTGGTGGAGGGAAAGAAGGAGTATCTGGTTTTGTGGGTAGTTTTTGGTATGGTTGCGTCAGCCGCTTGTATGATGTTGTTTTGGATAGAGAGGATTTGGGAGTCTGTTTGTCGTTGGTTTATCTTGGAAGTTGTAGGGTTGTGTGCTGGTATTTAGGTGCTGATTGAAGGCTTACCAGTCTGTATTTTGATAGCCATAATGTCGGGTGGCAGGGATGAGTATGAGGTTGCTGGAGATTGTGAGTGACATGGGTATGCGATCTGAGCCGGTGATGGGTTCAGGGGTAATTTAGTGTTGGAGGTGGGTGCCTGCTCTGTTGGTGAGGGTGAGATCTGGTCTCCCAGTCCCATTGTGTGTGTAGCTTGTATTGAAGTCTGTGCCAAGGAAGGTGAGGTGTTTGCTTTGGTGAGGTTGGTGAAGTTGTTGACCGTGCATGTTGTGTTGTGGTGGTTGAATGTTTGGTGTTGTGTGTTTAGGTCTACCAGGAGGAAGACCGGTATGTGTGTGTGGTTGAAGAGAATATTTAAGTCCTTGAGAGGAAGGCCTAGGTTTGGGTGAATGTAAGTGGTGCCACTGATCATTTGTTCATGTTGAGTGTAAATGTTGATTGTTAGGAAGTGTTTGTGCTGCTAGCTGGTAGTGAGGTGGTCATGTTTATGTGTGTTTTTAACCAGAATAGCAACCCCCTTCATGTGCTTCATCGGGGGATTGGTATGTTTTTGTTACGAACCCGGATCCAGCGTCCGAGCACGGAGCAGTAACGACCACGCCATCTGTGTGTCAGCTCCCGAAACCCCCGCCAAACGGACGACGACACCTGGGGAGGACGGCGAATACCGGCCACAAGGGCCAGTTTCCAGTCCCGTTCAGCACTCTACACCGCCGCTGCTGACCTCTGGTGAGGTGGTGCTCAGACTACAACGCCATCTATGAAGTGGATGTGTCGGGCGATTGTGTCTGAGCCTGTAAGTGAGGTGTTTTAGTGTCCCAGTTATTGATGACGTGTCTGCTTACAGAGTCGACCTGGGACTGCTGTACTGGGAGTTGAGTCAGTCTACCCGAGGCAGCCAGTCTCCATACCTTGACCTTTGCTGCAGCTTTTGTGAAGTCGTCCCCCCCCCGGAAGAACACTGTGGTGTGTTAGCCTGCCAGTGGAGTGGCAGTAAAAGGATTACCGGGACCGACTGTTGGAGACGATCATCCACTGGGGTACTGAGGACAATAGAGTGATTTGTGGTGTCACACGAGGCTCCTGTCTAGGGCGTACCCCTTATATCGTTCGTGGAGTGGCCGGACCAGCCTTGTTGGCTCAGAACCTGCCAGCAGACCAGCTGGACGTGTGGTTGACGGCCTCCACGGCGGTGCCCCCAGTGGACCTGTGTTTTTGCTGACCTGTGGCCAGGGTAGGCTCAGCTTCTCAGAAGGATTCGTTGTGAGGCCACGAAGAAGCACCAAGGACTCAGCACCGAGAGTTTTGGCACCAGCGTCTTCAGCAGAAGACTATATTGTGAATAATCCCCTTGTCTAGTGTTAATACCCCTCCCCCTTGTGCACTCTTTTATTTTATATATTTAATCGGTGATGGTGTTAATTATAATATTAAGTTCTTAACTTTCTTTCCCTACTCCCTTTAAGTTACTTGCGTCACGGATCACATCCCTTGAAAGCCACTGCTGGCTTGGGGTCGGATATAACTTCCTCTAACAACATCAGAGTTACGAACCCCGTTGCGTCCCGAGAGGGCCGTAACAGTTGTGTAGCCGTAATGTCTAGTTTTGTGAGAGTTCGTCACGAATGTGCTGTTCAGTAACAGCACATCCGTTTTTCCGGTCTCCACAAAGTTACCAATTAGGTGCCTGATACTGTAGTAGGCTCTAACGTTTAATTGTGTGATTTTCATTGTTTACTGACTGGATGAGGGGGGAAGAGGGGGGGGGGGGTTGAGGCGAATAAATCGGAGAGGTTCTCCCATGAGCCATGGTTCGCGTGGTAGATAATTCTGGGGATGATCGTTGGGGTATGAAGAGTGTGTTGGAGCCATTTATAAGGGTTCCTGGTGAGCATTTGGCCATTTTTTGGGTGGGGGTGTAGGGGTGGTCTGGGGAGGAGTTGGTCCTATTGGCTGAATGTGAAGAGTGTTTTAGCTGAGCTAACAGGGTCATTGGTTTGGTACTTGTGTGGTATTGAGTAATGGGTGGTGGAGGGTTGGGGGTGAGGTGGGCTAACGTGTGGGGCGTGAGATGGGCTGACTTGTTGGGCTCGTAGGCTAAGGTGAAGAAGGACACTTGCTTTTTGGTAGCTGATGTCCGTGTTTGTGCTGTTTCAGTTTTCTGGTGTTTTGGTGAGTTATTTCTTTTTGTCTGGAGGGGTGGCTGTCATGGGGAGCGGGTTATATTAGAACCGGTTAGAGTCCTGGTGGGGGGAGGGGGATGGGGACGTTGGGGATTGTGTTGGGTTTTGTACCTAGGGGTGAAAAGGGGGGGGGGTTGCGGGAGGAGCTGGGCTTGATACCTGGGAGTTGAAGGGGGGGTGGGGGTGGGATTGGTGCTTGGTGTGGTGTCATGTTGGGTGGGATGGTTATGCATGGGAGGTTGTTTGTTGTCAGAATCTGTTGAATGTTGGCGATCGTCCTATACATATCTCTTTCTGGAAGAGGTGACTTGATCATTAGTGCTTATTGTTATAACCATAACCAGGCACTGCATCACCAACCTCAACAAGGCCCTGAACAACATCAACACCAGCCTCCACACCCTCAGCCACAACATAACCATAACCAGGCACTGCATCACCAACCTCAACAAGGTCCTGAACAACATCAACACCAGCCTCCACACCCTCAGCCACAACATAACCATAACCAGGCACTGCATCACCAACCTCAACAAGGCCCTGAACAACATCAACACCAGCCTCCACACCCTCAGCCACAACATAACCATAACCAGGCACTGCATCACCAACCTCAACAAGGCCCTGAACAATATCAACACCAGCCTCCACACCCTCAGCCACGAAATAACCATAACCAGGCACTGCATCCAATTACAGGATAAGGATTAGGGATTGGACGGGGGGAGGAAGGAATGGTGCCCAGCAGCTAAGTTATCCTTACTAACTTACAATTTTGACAATGGTCTAAGAATACGGTACACAAAGGGAATATTAATAAGACATTCAGAGTATCAACATAAAATTTCTGGGAAAATGAAACAAAAAATGTTGAATATAAATGTTAATCATTAAAGAGGTATAGAAAACCACGGCAATTCGACCATGCGAATGTGAGAGGATGAGCAGGATATTATAATTTATTAAATATTATATACAATTATTGCGTAATTAGAAATATTTTGATAATATTTTACCAATATAAAATTAAAGAAAAGTCTATTATTTATTTTTAAAATTCTTATATATTTAAAAAAATTATTACCAAATTTTACTATAGATATTTTTTGAAAAATAATTTAATAAATATATAAGGAAACTTATGTTAAGTTATTTCATTTTATGTTGTCACAAAAATTTTGAGTGTACATTATGCACATTATACTATGCAGTGATCAGGGATCACTTATGGACTGTCTACTACAGTAGTCGTCGCAGTTGTTAGAGAGTGGAGGACACTTAGCTACTGTGTACCGTGTTCTGAGGTCAGTGGTTGTCACAGAAACTCACTTTTCAACAGTTGATTCTTGTTGTTGGTGTTTCTGTCAGGAGGCCACAGAGCACTAAGCATAGAGCCAGCAGGTGGTCACACGGAACTTAATCCCCGTGACGTCATGCACTAAGCAGGACCGCAGAGACGTCATGCACTAAGCAGGACCCCAGTGACGTCATGCACTAAGCAGGACCCGTGACGTCATGCACTAAGCAGGACCCCAGTGACATCATGCACTAAGCAGGACCCCAGTGACATCATGCACTAAGCAGGACCCCAGTGACGTCATGCACTAAGCAGGACCCCAGTGACGTCATGCACTAAGCAGGATCCCAGTGACGTCATGCACTAAGCAGGACCCCAGTGACATCATGCACTAAGCAGGACCCCTCATGAATGTGAGGACTCTGACTTGTGAATGGATTCACTACTGTGTGCAGTGATCATTGTAAGGCACTGTTAAACACCTGCTTTCTGGTTGTTTCTTGAATTCGGTGAATGAACGGCTGTGAATGACGTAAATGTGTAAACATCAGTCAGGAGGAGGAGGGGTGATGTCTCCATGACAACGGCGTCGCAATCTTCACTTTAAGCGGTATTTAAATACTACATAACAAGTGAATGAGAAAGAAATGTCCAAAATCTGAACAATGTTGCAGTGTAACAAGTAGGAAGACGTGTTGCAATATCAACATGCATCCTAACTCTAAGACCCAAGTATTTGGATATTTTGCAACATCATCATGTTTCTAAACTCTATGACCCAAGCATTAGAATTTGTTGCAACATCATCAATGTTCTCAATTCTATGACCCAAGTATTAGGATATGTTGTAACATCATCATGCTTCTAAACTACTTCATTAATTTAGAATATAGTTTAGAAAATATTTCATTATAAATTTTGAATTCCATGAGTCTGGACCCAGGGCTGAGTGCATGGACATGTTTACAATTTCTCTTGCAAAGTATGCTTCCTTTATGTTGATATCAATTATATTTACAGGTGTTTGGATATCATGCATAAAGACGTTGTCCGGATCTATCACTTTCATGCTGTTTATTGAGGTGCTTATTGTTATAACCATAACCAGACACTGCATCACCAACCTCAACAAGACCCTGAACAACATCAACACCAGCCTCCACACCCTCAGTCACAACATAACCATAACCAGGCACTGCATCACCAACCTCAACAAGGCCCTGAACAGCATCAACACCAGCCTCCACACCCTCAGCCACAACATAACCATAACAAGGCACTGCATCCAATTGCAGGATAAAGATTTGGGATTGAACGGGGAAGGGTTGATGGAATAATGCCCAGTAGCTAAGTGATCCCCACTTACTGACGACTGTGTAGTGGCCTAAGAATACGATACACAAAGGGGCTATTAACAGGGGTGTCTAAAGTATCAAGAAAATAATTCTGGTGAAATGAAACATCAAAATTTGTGAAAATTAAAATTACCCTTTAAATCAGTATAGAAAAACATCACCAAACGCACATATATATGTGTGTGTGTTTTGTTGTTTTTGGTGGATTGGGAGGGAGGTAGAGAAAGATATTAAAAATTATTACTTCCTAAATATATTCAATGCTTGACAGAAAAAACTTTAATATAACATTTTAAGTAAGAATAAAAATTTTTAAAATAATTTTAATTTTTTCATAATTTCTTATACATTTATTATTTTTGACATAAAACTTTCCTTTCTTTATATTTTTTAAAAATATATAAATTATATATAAAGAAACTTGAGATAATGTTTTGTTTGTGGACAATATATAATTTTGAGTACATTTCACATATAAAATCTTACGAGGGGGTAGGGATCATTTAGTTACTGTGTATTACGGTGGTCGTCACAGTTGTTAGTGTGTGTGGGACATTTACCTACTGTGTACCGGGTTCTGAGGCCAGTATTGTCAAAGAAACTATCCATTCAACAGGTGTTTCTTATTGTTAGTGTTTTCGTCAGGTTGCGACGGAGCAGTTAGCCTAGAGCCAGCAGGTGGCCACAGAGCAGTAAGCCTAAAGAGAACAGGTGGTCACAGAGCAGTAAGCCTAGAGCCAGCAGGTGGCCACAGAGCAGTAAGCCTAGAGTCTGCAGGTGGCCACAGAGCAGTAAGCCTAGAGTCTGCACGTGGCCACAGAGCACTAACCCTAGCGCTAGCAGGTGGCCACAGAGCAGCAAGCCTAGAACCAGCAGGTGGCCACAGAGCACTAACCCTAGCGCCAGCAGGTGGCCACAGAGCACTAACCCTATCGCCAGCAGGTGGCCACAGAGCAGCAAGCCTAGAACCAGCAGGTGGCCACAGAGCACTAACCCTAGCGCCTGTATGCGGCCACAGAGCAGCAAGCCTAGAGCCAGCAGGTGGCCTCAGAGCAGTAAGCCTAGAGTCAACAGGTGGCCACAGAGCAGTAAGCCTAGAGCCAGCAGGTGACCACAGAGCAGTAAGCAAAGAGCCAGCAGGTGGCCACAGAGCAGTAAGCCTAGAGTCAACAGGTGGCCACAGAGCAGTAAGCCTAGAGTCTGCAGGTGGCCACAGAGCACTAAGCCTAGAGTCACCAGGTAGCCACAGAGCCAGCAGGTGGCACAGAGCAGTAAGCCTAGAGTCAGCAGGTGGCCACAGAGCACTAACCCTAGCGCCTGTATGCGGCCACAGAGCAGCAAGCCTAGAGCCAGCAGGTGGCCTCAGAGCAGTAAGCCTAGAGTCAACAGGTGGCCAAAGAGCACTAAGCCTAGAGCCACCAGGTGGCCACAGAGCAGTAAGCAAAGAGCCAGCAGGTGGCCACAGAGCAGCAAGCCTAGAGCCAGAAGGTGGCCAAAGAGCACTAAGCCTAGAGCCACCAGGTGGCCACAGAGCACTAAGCCTAGAGCCACCAGGTGGCCACAGAGCCAGCAGGTGGCACAGAGCAGTAAGCCTAGAGTCAGCAGGTGGCCACAAGGGAAGAGAACAATCTAGGAATATAGTGCTAAATTACACTATTGCACTTATATTAATTACTTAGGTTCGTAATTTAGCTGAGACTCAGTGTAAAAAAGGCACCCTAACATCATCTTATGTAAATGCTGATTTAATGTTTTCCCAACTATATTGACAGCTCTTGTTTGATGGGGGAGAAAATGCAAACGTTTGTAGAGAAGAGAGGAAGAGAGGAGGAGAGTAAGAAAGGAGGAAGAGGGAGTGAAGGAGAAGATGATGGGAAAAGGGATAATGATTTGGGCTGCCCCAAATAAGTGCTTTCAGCGAAGTTTTCTCTTTACATTTACCTAAATCTTTGTTTCGTGATATTGTATACATTTTTACAGCGATGTATAAATTAATACAATGAAACAGTGTTTGGCCCTGGGTAATATAATTTTTTTAATTGTTTATGCCTCCACAATCTAGGAAATGGTTAATATTTTTTTTAGAAACTTGCCTTAGAGAGTTTGGGGAAGAAGTCTAGGGCAAAGATCCATGGCAAGTTTTAAGGCATTAAGGTAATAATATCCATTTTTTCCCTACATTGAAGGCATAACAAATTTGAAAACAATACACACTCAGCTACACTTTCGAACGCTTCCCAACGTCAAGAAACTGTCGATCCAAAGTGCCCTTATCCTAACCTACCAGAAGACCCAAAAGAGAAAACGTGACATTATGTCATTTTCGCGAGTCGCCTCTATTTTCTAGTACAATTATTTTTGGCCTTAGGTAGACTATACGTCAAAACGCAACGTTCTATTATGAAGACGGCGTGACACGCTACCCAGGGGAAATGGCTGTAATGTTACAGTGTATTATGTAATGAGGTTGGTGTCAGGCTCTGTATTTTAATGAATTATTTCCGTTAAACACGACGGTGCAAAGTAGAACAACTTCACAGTACTCAGTGACACATTTAGGGTCACGTGACCAGGTACTGACAGTGAGAGGAGACCAGTGAGGTCATGCACTAAGGTGGATCCCCAGTGACGTCATGCACTAAGGAGAACCCCAGTGACGTCATGCACTAAGCAAGACCTCCAATGACGTCATGCACTAAGCAAGACCCCCCAATGACGTCATGCAATAAGCAGGACCCCAATGACGTCATGCACTGAGCATGACCCCAGTGACGTCATGCACTAAGCAGGACTCTCATGAATGTCAATCAATGGATTGATTTTTTGTGACATGCGAATGGATTCACTGCTGTGTGCAGTGATCATTGTAAGGCACTGTTAAACACCTGCTTTCTGGTTGTTTCTTGAATTCGGTGAATGAACGGCGGTGAATGACGTAAATGTGTAAACATCAGTCAGGAGGAGGAGGGGTGATGTCTCCATGACAACGGCGTCGCAATCTTCCCTTTAACCGGTATTTAAATACTACATAGCAAGTGAATGAGAAAGAAATGTCCAAACTCTGAACAATGTTGCAATGTTACTAGTAGGAAGACGTGTTGCAACATCATTATGCTTCTAAACTCTATGACCAAGTATTAGAATATGTTGCAACATCATCATAGGGAAGACCTTGTATGCTCGGAGCTCCTAAACGTTACAAATGAGGTGGTAGAGGTACTGGGATTAAAAATAGAGAAAATAAATTTAGTGATTATACTAATATACAAACCGCCAGATGCAACGGCTGAGTTATTCACAGAACAGATAAGCAAAATAGAGAATAGCCTTGATAATTTGGAGAACCCGATACCTGATATTATCTTCCTAGGTGACTTCAACTTGCCTAGTCTCAGGTGGAAAATAGCAAACAATAATATTATACCAGGAAATCTATCAGGACCTAACCAACCACAGATTAGAGAACTACTTAGATTCTGTGACAAATTTTCACTCAATCAGCAGATATCGGAGCCAACGAGAAATGAAAATATTCTAGATCTGGTCTTTACGAACAATGAAGACATTATCAGAGACATTACGATATCAGATACCACATACTCAGATCACAAACTCATTGAAGTGCAAACTACCATCAATACTCAGAATAGACCTAAAACGTTGATAAAGCGAGAGGGGCTATTCAGTAAATTCAATTTTAATAATAAAAGGATAGACTGGGAGATAATAAACAGGGAACTTACAAACATTCCATGGGGAACTGTTCTAAATAATACAAGTCCTACAGAAGGAATAGAAAAACTGACTTCAGAAGCGTATCAAGTCTGTCTGAAACATGTTCCTTTGAGGAAAGCCAGAAAGAGATCTAACGTAGAAAGAGAACGCAGACGACACTATAAACGCAGGAAAAAAATAACGGAACTGCTTATGCAGACACGAATTTCCCGTCAAAGAAGGAATAATTTAAATAGGGAGATTGAAGAAATCGAGCGGAAATTGAAACACTCATATGAAACTGAAGAAAGGCAGTTAGAACAGAAAGCAATTCAGGAAATAAAGAAAAATCCAAAATATTTCTTCTCATATGCGAAATCAAAAGCACTGAATCACCAACCTCATCAAGGCCCTGAAACACATCAACACTAGCCTCCACACCCTCAGCCACAACATAACCATAACCAGGCACTGCATCACCAACCTCAACAAGGCCCTGAACAACATCAACACCGGCCTCCACACCCTCAGCCACAACATAACCATAACCAGGCACTGCATCACCAACCTCAACAAGGCCCTGAACAACATCAACATCAGCCTCCACACCCTCAGCCACAACATAACCATAACCAGGCACTGCATCACCAACCTCAACAAGGCCCTGAACAACATCAACACCAGCCTCCACACCCTCAGTCACAACATAACCATAACCAGACTCTGCATCACCAACCTCAACAAGGCCCTGAACAACATCAACACCAGCCTCCACAACCTCAGCCACAACATAACCATAACCAGGCACTGCATCACCAACCTCAACAAGGCCCTGAACAACATCAACACCAGCCTCCACACCCTCAGCCACAACATAACCCTAACCAGGCACTGCTTTAAATTGCAAGATAAGGATTTGGGATTGGACGGGGGAGGTGGGGGAATGGAATGGTGCACAGTAGCTGTGGGAACCGGCCTGTGAGATTTATATTTATTTAATTTATGTGAATTTATATTCACGTTAATTTATATACTTCGATAGCAATTTGTATAATGATAAGTGAACTGTATTTCTGCAATAATCTCATAATCTCACAAATCGATCCTCTACACATTAGGGGGGTTTATATTAAATTAATTTATATATATGCAGCCAATCAAACTACAGTATTATACTACATACATTGAAACATTGAAGAGGTTCCTTATCTTTTAGTACAGCAGGTTAGTCCACCAGGTATAACTAGGGTGTAGACTCCACATTTTCCCTCTTTGAGGTAGCTTCCATCACCCTGGTAACTGATGCACAAAGCATGCTTCCTCGTCTTGACCTGTCAAAAGGGCGCTAGCTGTAAAGCCAGAATCCTATATATGACAGGTATATCAGAGAAAATACTGTACATGGAACAATGAAGACCTGGCTTAATTACCTTTAGTTTGAGGCTACCACGTGCTCTAACCGGTCACCCTATATAATGACATTAATGGCCATAAATGAAAGATACATGGGTTTCGGAAGAACACTTAACTTGATTTGTTGACAGCGTGTTGATAATGGTACACCTTTGGTTTCCATAACACTACGTCCAAGGAAAATTAACAGGAGCCGAATTTGCTCCCGTGAGCCTCTGGTCCCAGTATAAAACAATGGCTGACCCTCCTTCCTCACTGACGCCTGGCTTACATTGTCCAGATGACAGAAAGTGATAGAAGGGTCACATTTACTCTACTTTAATATTGATAATTAAGTTAATTTATATGAGATGTTTTTATGATGGTAAAGTCCAAAGACTAATGTATTTAAGAATAATTCCCACCATAATAGGTGGTGGTTTATAATAGTGTGTGGTGATGATATCCCGTTTTCTATAGACGGTAATTCCACTACAAGTTACGTTTTCTATGGGTAACTTGTTTATACAACACAGCTATTATCTGTATGATTATTAAATGGTGTCGGATTTTCTGACATAATTACCCAGGGGCTGCTCACGGGTCGAAGTCCTAATTAGAACAGACGAACACCGATACTCCTCCTTCGAATTATTAGATTAATTTGATGTTAGTAGTTAGTAATCACACATTTGTGCGTCTGTTCGTACAGGACGGATGTCCCGTACTAGAGTTGCGGGGGTTAGAAGTCTAATGCGATTTCATTTTCATGTCAACTCTTGAAAGGCTAAAATTCAAGCCTAATTACTTATTATTTAACCCATAAGACTGGATGTGATCAAGTCCTACAGTCAAGTATGATTCAGGGACTGCAGTGAGATCAGTGACATTAGATATAACTTGAAGTTTGTTCAGGTAACTGGTCACTGATATATAAACACTGAGGCCCATGGAATACATCTTGATTAAATAATAAATGTATCAAATCAGTCATCAGATTTTTTGGGGTTTAATTTAGTTTATTGATTCAGAAGATTGAATAGCTCATCATTAAAGTAAAGTATGGTTCTGAGACTACAGTGGGTTCAGTGACATTGGTCGCAGTGACTTGTAGCTGTTTAAGCTACTGTTCACTGATTTGCCACTGAGGCCTCATGAACTCATCTTCAGCTTTATATGATGATACTAACATCAACCTCTGTTGGTATAGTCAGCTGTAATCTCCTTAGTATAATGCTACTGGAGAAATATAATCAGCTGACAAATTTAGATTTCTATTGGTATTGTTTATCTGCAGGCATAGGTCTCCTCAGGCTTGATACTGGGCCTGAGAGTAATTTACCTCCTGCAGAGTTTAACATGGTTATACCCTGATATTTAGTAGGGCTACCAATGAATCGATGGCAATAGTCTGTCCCTACAAGGAGACCGAAGTCGGTGAGGTGATCAGACTTAATATTATCTGCCAATTTTATTCCTCTATTTCTCAGGAATTTGGCTGTTGCTCTCAGACCTTGAACTTGTAGGTCTACTGGTATTTTGTCCACCACAATGGCTTGTACTCGACAGACGTACCTGCCTAAGCGTACTGATGGTTGTACCACCTGGTAGACTTGAGGTCCTGCATCTGTTACAAACCCTGAGATGTTGAATGACATCTGGGCTACAGGACTTAATTGTAGTTCATCTGCCAACCTTTTAGTGACATATGTTCTCTGGGATCCTTGGTCAAACAACCCACGGGTATGGACCTTGGCCCTCTTATTCAGGATGGTAATTTGGGCAGTAGGCAAAGTCGTATTACCTTTAGACTTTGCCGATTGGGCACTCTTTGTTGGTTGCACCTTGCAATACTGTACTGAGGTGGGAATGCTATCTTCCACCTTGGGGTTTGGAGACGTTGGTTTTGTGTCTCTGCACAATGCTGCATGGTGCTGACCTTTGTTACACCTATTACAGGTGTGTAATTGGGTATCACAGTCGTTGATGTTATGTTTCCTGAGGCACCTCGTGCAATGTTGCAAATCTTTGAGTCGCTCAACACGGGCGTCACTATCAGGAAAATTAGAGCAGTGGTACATTGAATGTTTCTCATTGCAGAACAAACATGTTCCATAGCTTCCAGTACCCTTTGGTGTCACGTTCTTGGGTGACACAGTAACTATAGGCTCGGAGGGTCCCACTGCATATACGCCCACACTGCTACTGTTCCACTTTGGTGTTGAGTTATATTGTCTAGATTGATTTGGAGTACCTTTGGTACTCTGTGGTTTATTATTATTGGTTTCTGAGGGTTTACTTGGTGGTTTTAATTTGTCATGTGTTCGTAATTGATGAACTACTGACTTTAAACCTTCAGATATTTCATTCATGGATAAGATGCTTTTATTGTAATGAGAACTCATTTGTCTCAATATGTCCCTAGGTATTTTCTCCTGGACAATTATTTTCAAGACCCACTCAGCCCCGTTTGTATCTGCTGTCAGGCTGAGGGCATTGATCAATGATTCTACCTCCAGCTTGAAGACTTGGAGTGAATCAGCTGAAGCCTCCGGTGGGGGTAAATGCAACAGGTCATGAACTAAATGTGATGTTCTTACTTCTGGATCAGCATAATTATCCTTGAGGAGTTTTACTGCCAGATCATAGCCGTCATTAGTTAATCTCAGATGGGATACTACTGTTTTAGCCTCACCTGATAATTGGCCTTACAAATAAGAGAATTTACTACTCTTTGGTAAAGATTGTTTTGAGTCTACAAGGTCAACGAATTTGTTCCAAAATTCGTCCCAATCTTCCTCATCTTTTCATGAGAAAGTGGGTAAATTAATTGGAGGGAGTCGAGCTTCTGCATGACTCGTATTAGATGCAACTGTTGTTGTTGTTGTTGCCTTGTTCTGGGCAATTAATTTGACATAAGGCTGTTCTGAACTGAGCGGGGCTCGTGAACTCGCGTGAGTCATCGCCGCCGTCTTGACTGCTGGCCTTTGTTTAAATCACACTGCACTAGTATATTTAATGAATCCACTGGTTAACTGGTTCATCCGGTACTAAGATGACCAAATGTGGGTTCATAGGACCAAATAATCCGGTTCCGAAGGTAAAAATAAAGTGGGAACCGACCTGTGAGATTTATATTTATTTAATTTATATGAATTTATATTTACATTAATTTATATACTTCGATAGCAATTTGTATAATGATAAGTGGACTGTATTTCTACAATAATCTCATAATCTCACAAATCGATCCTCTACACATTAGGGGGGTTTATATTAAATTAATTTATATATATGCAGCCAATCAAACTACAGTATTAGACTACATACATTGAAGAGGTTCCTTATCTTATAGTACAGCAGGTTAGTCCACCAGGTATAACTAGGGTGTAGACACCACATTTTCCCTCTTTGAGGTAGCTTCCATCACCCTGGTAACTGATGCACAAAGCATGCTTCCTCGTCTTGACCTGTCAAAAGGGCGCTAGCTGTAAAGCCAGAATCCTATATATGACAGGTATATCAGAGAAAATACTGTACATGGAACAATGAAGACCTGGCTTAATTACCTTTAGTTTGAGGCTACCACGTGCTCTAACCGGATCACCCTATATAATGACATTAATGGCTATAAATGAAAGATACATGGGTTTCGGAAGAACACTTAACTTGATTTATTGACAGCATGTTGATAATGGTACACCTTTGGTTTCCATAACACTACGTCCAAGGAAAATTAACAGGAGCCGAATTTGCTCCCGTGAGCTTCTGGTCTCAGTATAAAACAATGGCTGACCCTCCTTCCTCACTGACGCCTGGCTTACATTGTCCAGATGACAGAAAGTGATAGAAGGGTCACATTTACTCTACTTTAATATTGATAATTAAGTTAATTTATATGAGATGTTTTTATGATGGTAAAGTCCAAAGACTAATGTATTTAAGAATAATTCCCACCATAATAAGTAGTGGTTTATAATAGTGTGTGGTGATGATATCCCGTTTTCTATAGACGGTAATTCCACTA